>NC_056743.1:1355098189-1355398189 GCF_019279795.1 Protopterus annectens | reverse complement strand
AGACCTGGAAGGGGCTGGAAAGGACCAATTCTTAGAGGGCCAGTGCCTACTAAATCTAGGAGGCTGAACTTGTAAAAAAATCTTTAACAATTTGCATAGATTTAGCTTTATCTTCCATCTTTTTAAGAACTTCCTCAGCCTGGTTGCCAAACAGGCGGTCCTGATTTAAAGGAGCATCCAACAATTTAGCTTTAACATGATCAGGCAAAGATTGCTCCTTAAGCCAAGTATGCCTTCTGAGCACAGACCCAGTAACAGCAGCCCTGCAAGAGGCCTCTAATGAATCAAAACCACATTGCAAAGTATGTTTTCCAACTTGTTTGGCAGAATGCATTAAATCCTGTAATTCTTTATTTTCCACACAGTCAGGAATCAACATCATTTTATGTTTACGCAGTCCAATAACATGTTGCTGATACTTTAACATATGAAGCTGGCAGTTTAAAGCCCTAATGGCCAAGGTTGCATAAATGTAAACCTTCTTACCCCATCTATCCAGCACCCTGGAGTCTCTATCAGAAGGGGCAAGATTTTTAGCAGTAGAAGCCTTAATGCCCTTGGGCCCCTGTGAAATAGCCTCTGGATCTGCAGTAGGATTTTTAAAAAAGAACTTGTGGGAATCAGGGACCCTGTAGTATCCGTCAGGTTTTCTGGGAGCAGGAGACAGGGAATCAGGGGCCAAACTAGATTCCAAAAAAGCATCATCAACAATGTCTAGTACAGGAGGAATGGCTAAAGGCCTATGCTGAGGTAGGAGAAGGAAATTCCTAAGCCTCTTTTTTGAATCAGAAAAATCTTGGCTTTCCCAGTGGAAATGCTCCCTTAGAGTATGTAAGGTTTCCCCAAAAGAAAAATCCTCAGTAGGGGAAGCAGATGGAATAGAGTCCTCTGCATCAGAATCCTCATAAGTAGGTAAGGAGGTAGGAGGTACTTATGAGGTATCCTCATAAGTAGGTAGGTAAAAAATACGAGCACTCATAAAATCAACTAAGGCCAATTTTGAGAGAAAAATTGCCATGGATTCAAAGGACAATCATAAGGCCTTTTTCAGCTATGTTAGGAACCTGGGTGGAAACTCCCAGATATGCTCAGAATTAGTCCAAAATGATACAAAAATCACTGAACCTACAGACATTGCCAACATACTGGCAGACAGGTTCAGTGCAAACTTCACCCCCCTCTCCCCCCCTAAAGGAGAGGTAACTATCCCAGTGGAGTGTAGCCTCCCAGACATCTCAAATGCGCAGGTGAAAGCTGCTCTCTCTAAAGCTAAAAACACAGCATCAATGGGACCGGATGGTGTCCCCGGCTGTGTGCTACATGAGCTAAATGAGGAATTAAACTCGCACATAAGGCAGCTGATTAATCTCAGCCTTACCACAGGATACATGCCCAAGGAGTGGCGTACGGCAACTGTGGTCCCACTCCACAAAGGCGGTGCCTCTACGGACCCTGGTAATTACCGCCCCATAAGCTTAACAAGTCTAGTCTGCAAAGCTATGGAGAGGATCATAATGGTGCTCACAAACAAAGATATAGGGGACTTGCAGACATTGGACCCGACCCAGTTTGGCTTCGTCAAGGGGAGATCAT
Source organism: Protopterus annectens (assembly GCF_019279795.1). NCBI lineage: Eukaryota > Metazoa > Chordata > Ceratodontiformes > Protopteridae > Protopterus > Protopterus annectens. Next base: position 1,355,396,596 of record NC_056743.1, on the reverse strand, counting down.
GCCTTTTGAACTTGGTCGACTTCTTTGAAACAGTCACCAAGGCCATTGATGAGGGAAAGGCAGTCCATACAGCCTACCTTGACCTTGCAAAGGCTTTCGACACAATACCCCACTCGGGTATTGTAGAAAAACTTACCAGCTTAAATGTAAACCCATATGTCACAAGGTGGGTTGCAAACTGGCTTAAGGACAGAACCCACAGGGTTAGAGTTGCTGGAGCTATGTCAGACTCCAAGCCGGTCACAAGTGGTGTCCCACAGGGCTCGGTCCTTGGCCCCCTATTGTTCGGCATCTACTTCTCAGAAGTACAGGCCAACATGGGAGGACTTTGGCTGACAAAGTTTGCAGACGACTGCAAACTGGGCGCCATAGTGGAAAGTGCATTGGACACTGATATTCTTCAGAAGGGACTCACGGAAACAGATAGCTGGTGCCAGAGCCATGGCCTGAAGTTAAACGCCAAAAAATGTATAGTCATACCCTTCGGGAAAAACAAGGTAACCCCAAGCTACCATATAGGTGGCAATCCACTAAGCACAGAAGAGGTTATCAGGGACTTGGGGACCCAGGTTGACAGTGGCCTTTCTTTTGACACTCACATTGCTAAAGTGGTTAGAAAGACCTTCTACATTGCCCACCTGATCATGAAGGGATTCACATCCAGATCTAGTGAGGTCATTGTTCCCCTGTACTCTTCACTTATCAGACCAATGATCGAGTACAATGCCCCATTCGGGATGTATCTCACCCGACATCTGCAGCAATTGGAGAGACCCCAAAAGTTCCTCACCAAAAGGATAAAGGGACTCCAAAATCTGTCATATGCTGCCAGATTGAAGAAACTCCAGCTCTCTTCAGTCACATACCGTCTGCTCAGAGGTGACATGTGCCTGACATACAAGGCCATGTCCAACCCGGAATTAATGGACATGCTCCACCTCAAAAAATCCAAATCCACCAAAACCACTAGAGCAAGCGAATTAAACCTTAGCACGGATATAAATAGGATGTGCTGGAGGGATAGATTTATCACTCAGAGACTCCCTATGCTGTGGAATAAAATCCCGGTCCATGTGAGGCAGAGCACCTCGCTGGCTCTGTTCAAGAGAAATCTTGACCTGTGGATGGGAGATCGTAGGTTTACCCCGGGAATCATCTCTGTGTCACTGCTGGACGGAGGCACAACAAACTAATGGGCACAGTATTTTTTCATATAAGGGGTGGCGTAAGCCACAAAAATTTGGGCTAGGCTTATAAATGCCTTAGGGCAGATAGCCTAGTATAAACCTATGAACCTATGAACCTATAAGGACAAATCCAGGTAATCAGAAGAGTCAGAAAAAACAGAAACCTGATCAGAAGATTCATAATCAACCTCAGTCCTAGGCCTCTTGGGGGGGGGGGGGGTTGGCTACCCCTGATTAGAGTTATTAGATCTTCAGCCATTCTTATCATTTGTTTTTTAGGCATAGAGACCTGAGCATGTAGCCTGGGCATCATCTTTTTAGACGTGGATCGAGATTTAGGTCTACGTAATGAAGGAGGCATAGATTTAGTATGCAAGTCCATAGGCCTGAATACACCCTCAGAAGCCGGTGCCTGCACAGCGGCTCCGGACCCATTCAAGGTAGAGATATCCGTGGGTTCCATAGTTGAAGCATCTCGCGGCATACCGGACACAGAATGGGTCTCAGTAGAGGCCTGCGAATCAGAAGTAGCGGGTATCAGGGGCTGCAAAAGCGCCTCGCTGAGTACTGGCGAACTGGCGACTGGCTTAGGAGAAGCATCGTTGGCAGTTTTGTACCTCAGCAGCCTGTCTCTGTCTTTATCTTTGCGTTTTTTCAAAATCCCGGTATTCAGATGGCTAACCGATGACATTTCTGGATAATTAAACCGAGAACCGAAACATTTAGAGGCAAAAATATACTGACTGATAGTGTGCTGATTAAATAAAGCACAAAACCAACAGGTAGATACATCGTGGTCAGGGCCTAGGCAAGGAATACAGTACGAATGAAAATTTTTATGAGGTATTTGCTTTCCACAAGTAATGCAATTATTAACTTTTACTGACATTGGTAAGGAGCAAGAAAAAGTTTCCCCAACGGGGTACTTAGCTTTAGTTGAAGACTTTGTTTCTGAAACTCGAAAACAAAAATTTCAGGAGTCAGCTGACTGGCACTTGCAAACTGCTTCTGCTTCGGGCACCGCACGGCAAGAAAGACTGATGTAATGGCGTCAGCTGCATGTTTTATGCCCCTGACAACCTGACGTCATGGAAGAAGGGACAGCAACTGACGCAGGACCAAAGACTTTGTTAATCAGGCCGACTGAGGGCAACCTGCAAGCAGATAACCCAAATGTAATGACTGCAACAGTGAAACATGAAAAACATCTGTTTTTCAAGCAACAAAATGCTGGCTTATTTTGTATTGTAGTACCCCATTCCCAGATGCACAATAGCAATCCCCAACCTCAACCAAGTAAAGCTTCTACAATGCACACTCAATGCCACTAATACCAATGTCCATCAACTTAACATCTTTTCTATTTTTTGATTAATCTGAGAGATGATAAAGTAAACTGAGCTAACACATAAATAAAATACTAAATGTATGTAAATACTATTAACTGACTGACTGAACTATCAGTACAGTATCTGCCCACTTCAGCTAGACCATCTCAATCTTTAGAACTCTAAACAAATTATAAAATGCAAACTAATAAATTATAAAAGCAATAACTCATTTAGGACCATCTAAATGAGGCAGAGTGGACCCTTCTGGTGTTGTGATTAAACCAGTAAGCAAAACAATTGCAGTATTTCCACTATTCTATGTTTCCTCCAGTTTCAGTGCTTTCACTAGCTGGATTTCCAAGTTAACTAACTTCCAACAGTTTTCCATGTCTCCCACAATGTCATCAAAGACCACAGACCTGCTTCCAATACCCAACTCTAGAAAAGAAGGCAATTCATCGCATTCTTCTGTAAAACATGTATATGGCCCAGCTGTTCTTGATTTAGGTGCAACATCTGCTTCCACCGAAACCTTCCCAAAACAAGGGATTTTGGACGGAAGGGGTGGTACATTACACTTATGTATTGAGAATAATAAGAGTTATAAAGTATTTTTACTTCAGAAAAGGCATGTCATTTCACTTTGTCTTTTTCTGTTTGCTTCTCAAGTTAATAGTACAGACATTCTAAAAAGTGTCCTTGAGTTGTACAGTGGATAGGGTGCATGGAAGGAGTCCTAAAATATCAGAAGCTGGCAGGCTGATCTGATCCTTGGCAGGATGTCCCATATAACTCTGGCAACTGCAACAATGATGTATTAGAACATCAATGTTATGGCAAGCTTATTAACACAAATGTACTTTTTTGCAACTCAAGGTACTTGCATGCACCACATAGCAGTTACTGGCCACTGGATACGAAAGCTATAGCGAGTAAAAACACAACAGTTACTGAGTATTATCAATGACTCAACATGTAGTACACTGGCTTTTGGTGCTTGAATATCAGGAGTTTGTGGTTCTATTCCCAGCCCAGGCAACTGGATTAACTTTCCATTAATGGCACTGCAGTGCAGCATTGGGGGGGCACACATCTAAGTCTGCAGTTCTTTAATCTTAAACTTAGTTCCTATCTGCCTGAGGTGGTAGTGGCAGTAGTGGATATTAAAGATCCCATGAAACTTATTTAAAAAAAATAAGGAAATTTCTCTGGTGCCCTGGCCAAATTTGGGGGGGGGGTGCCACACATCTAAGTCTGCAGTTCTTTAATCTTAAACTTAGTTCCTATCTGCCTGAGTTGGTAGTGGCAGTAGTGGATATTAAAGATCCCATGAAACTTATTTAAAAAAAATAAGGAAATTTCTCTGGTGCCCTGACCAAATTTGGGGGGGGGGGGTGCCACACATCTAAGTCTGCAGTTCTTTAATCTTAAACTTAGTTCCTATCTGCCTGAGTTGGTAGTGGCAGTAGTGGATATTAAAGATCCCATGAAACTTATTTAAAAAAAATAAGGAAATTTCTCTGGTGCCCTGACCAAATTTGGGGGGGGGGGTGCCACACATCTAAGTCTGCAGTTCTTTAATCTTAAACTTAGTTCCTATCTGCCTGAGTTGGTAGTGGCAGTAGTGGATATTAAAGATCCCATGGAACTTATTTAAAAAAATTAAGGAAATTTCTCTGGTGCCCTGGCCAAATTTCCACCCTAGGTCATATAAATACCACCTCAGGTTTCCTCCCTAAAAAGAGGCCACTAGCCTAGTGTGACTAACTCAGTCAACTGGATAAGCAGTACAGTATTACACCCTTCAGAGCAATTTCTGTGCACTGGTACTTATAAAGTCAATTAAAAGACAGTACTGTAAGTGCTGGAAACAATGGCTACAGCCTCTGAAAGCAGAGCAATCATTATCCTGAAAAACACCGAGCAGAAGAGCAGTGCACCCACAACAGCAACTTACTGGAATAATCTTTAAATAATAAAGTCAGCTGAAAGACTGGACACCAGCATCACAACATTTCAATTTAACTTATTGCTTAGTTGTATACACAGTATTAGTAGGTAAAATGCAATGCGGGACACACTGCAAAAAGTATGAGAGAAAATAAGCACGGTTTGCCAGGAATGATGAATAGTGGGTATCTACCTTCAGGCTTACTACCTAGCTACTAGTATTACTGGTCTCACCACAGCTATACACCAATAGTAATCAATGTCCCTTTGGTCATTTTCTTACAAGCAGTAAAACAGTAACACTAATCTCAAGCTGTTTACTGAGAAGTAGGTCACAGGCTATTTGGTGATCAGCAGTCTCATGTCAGATGTTGCAGGGGTCTGTGGACTTATTTTAGTCTTCTTATAGATGCCCTGGGTGGCACGTACAGTGGCTCAGTACAACAGAGGTCCAAGCTGCACAACAGTCCAAAATTTAAACTTCAGAGATTTCCACTGAAATGGCAACAAGACCAATCAATGAAGTCCCACATACATATTGCTCAGTCATAGACAGTGAGAAATCAGTTTACCCTGCTCCTTTACTTACCAGGAGCAAAAAAGGAGAACTAATCCCAACTTGGATCCTAAAATAAAAATGTTTTCAAGCTTCCATGTGACTAATGGTATCTAAGAAGGCTGGGAAGCAGTGTCCCTCTGCTGCCTCTTTCACCAGGAGGAAATTAGAAGCACTAACTGTAAGTTACTTTTCAAAAAAGAGGATCACAGACTTTCCACTGATTGTTGGTCTTGCCCCAAATGTGGCTGATTTTAAATGTAAGATGGAGCAAAGGGGTTATTACCCTAGGTATTGCAGTGTTTGCTAAGAGGGTGGGATGACACGGCCTTCCCTATTTAATCTTCTGGTGCTCACCAGTATGAGCACATGAAATGAAAATTGTGAGGTGCTTTCATTTTCAAATTCACTGCAGAAACAGGCAACCCAAGAGCCTCTGAGTTTATAACTATAACAAGGACATGGCTGGTGGAAACAAATCTAAATAATCACACAGAAGCAGCAGCTGCCATAGTTTTGGAACACAGAGCAGAGGAAGTTACACCTCTCCATTTCTGTAATGATCAAAAGTATGAGAATGCAGCAATATAGACTTTGTACCCTATTGATGCACAGCACTATCTTGTCTGGGAATGACATGCAGCATAAAACGTACATATCAAAGGAGCCTTTCCACCCTTCATATGAGTGTCTCCATGAGCACACATGACGTTTCAGTAAGGCTTATTGGAAGAGTGCCGGTAAAAGCAACCTTTGTGGCCAGTAAGCAAATATAATAAAAGCTTGGACCCAAGTCTCAGAGGTTGCACAGTTAGTATCTTAGTAGTGCGCAGGTGTTATCATCATGTTCCAGGAGGTGCTTTAAAAGACAGGCACTTCCATGTGTATGCAAGAGAACCAGAAATTTACGAAGTTATCAAGTATGAATAAAGTGCCAACACAACAAAAGATACTGTTGGAAGGCACAATCCTTTTCTTAGACTTAACACTCAGTACATTGATCACAGAGATGCATTTTTAACTGGAATATATCACTGTGTGGTATCATTATACTTATTTTCTGGAAAGAGAGAACATTGCAGGATGCAGCTTATGCAACCTGCACTTAACTCTTTAATTAGAGAACTTGTCTAACCTCTGATGGCCACCAGCAGAATCTAGGTTACTGTTATGGCAAGTAGTGAAAAAATTTGGCCATTGCTGTTTTTTCACCACCTCAGCTACATAAATCTTGAACAGGAGACATTCTGACTCCACATTACCTACATTCACAACCCCTCTAGGTGTATGAGAGAATGTCTTTTAAAGATGGGAGCTAACATTTTCACACATATGCATCAGATCATAGGATCATATGAGATTACTAGGTTATTGACCCAGAGGTCTTCTTAAGCCTAGCCATTTCATCCCAATGCAGTACTGTAGAGGTAACAAGTTAATACCCAAGATTGCATTTAGTGATGACTGCCCATGCCCAGGAGGGTTGTGAGCACTATCCCCGGTAAGAATTTACGGTGCCCCATCCACTCATCAAGGCTCCTCTTGAATAGTGTCATAGAGGTGCTCTGTTTCACATGAATTGGTAGCCTGTTCCAAAGACGTGGCAGTCACTGGGAGATAAATCTGTCTTTCCAGTATGTCCTGTTTAGGTTGCAGGCCACATTTAAGTCACTGGAACTGGTATCCCTAGACCCATTTGATTTACAGATATTTAGTAATTTTATTAGGTTTGGGTCTTGGGTTGCTCTGTAGGCCAGGCATCAGCTAAACATCACCAATGTACCCTCTGTGCATTTCATAGTTTTATGGATCTGTACAATAGTCACCCTAAGCAAGTGACTGAACTCAGCATAAAATGGTGCTTACTTGACAGCTCAGTGACTGCCTTTTTTTTTGTTCCCCTTGAGATATCTTTGTTTTCTGGCCCCAGAGTGTGCAACATCCAAACTGGGTCTACCCCAGACTTGCTTCTTATATTGCTGTGACCAGTCATGGATCCTAAGGGTGTCCTGGGGGTTCATCCATGAGGGGTTCTTTAAATGCCCTGTCAAATCTCTGACTCATCTCCCATTCTTCTTGGCTCATCCCAGAAAAATTCCACATATTGGTCCATGCCTCCCCAAAGGGAGTGTCATCAACAAAGTCCCCCCCCCCCCACAGGATGAGTACATCCATCCCTCCCTTCTGCTCTGATAGTTACCTGAGCTGTTAATCAAACCTGGGTTGACTGGGCTGTAGTAGGGCTAGCTTACTGCTTCTCTTGATCTGAGTGTGCAGAGTATTTGGCATCACTTCACTTAATTATTAGGTCAAGCAAAGCCGACTTTGAGGACAAGATATCCTCCCAGGTGAAAGATAACCATAAGGCCTTCTACAGTTATGTCAAAAATGTCAAGAGCAGCACATAGCAAGTATTCTATTACATGGATACTGTGCTGCTGTTGGAATGGGAGATATATGGAGTCTAATTGTGAGGTGTCTTGCCATTGGAAGCTAGTAGTTGTCACCAGACATGGCAGGGGGTGATGGATTGACAGTTCTTTGGAGTTGCAGGAGTAGAGTGTGGTGGCCTCCTTATGGAACCACCTTGTGTACATAGCCACCCCTGGCAACTATTAATGCTGTCAGTGCGGTGATGGAGGCACTTGTTGTCCTCTTCACAGAGTTGGATATGGCAGTGTCATGTGCCAGAGTTGTCCTTTTGAGACCTAGCAAGACATTGTCTCTTTACTCCATGGCTTCACTAAGGCATTTGCAGAGCTGGATAGACATTCAGCATACCAATCATATCCATGTTGGCATGGGTAGCAGCAGTATGTGTTTAGTTGATAACCCTGCATGTCTGTTGATTAGTTCTGTCCACATGTCATTGACTGGCTACGACATATGATGGTATTGGATTTCTGTGCTAAAATTTCATCTGGTGGGTATTCAGGCATTGGATGCAGTGTACTCATGTTGTACAGCTTATAGCTCAGGTGATGGTGAGGCTCTGTTTTCACCCGGAACAGTGGGTGTAAAGTCATCATGGAGTGAGATACAACAGACATACCTATAGGCTGGTGACTACTTGGGTCAATAGGCTACCACCAGAGCCACAGAAGTGATCCCCGGGGTGTATTTCCTATTTGCCATCCACTTATCAAGATTTTTCTTGAAAAGTGCTAATGAGGAACTTTGCTTGTCATAGATGGGTGTCTCTGGGACAGGAATCTATCCCTCCAGCATGTCCTGTTTATTGTGGAGACAAGGTTTAGGTTCCTAGAGCATGTAGCTCAGAGGGATTGGGGATTTCTTTAAGTGGAGTATGTCCAACAGCTCTGGGTATGGAGTAAAGCTGGAGTTTTTAGATGGTTTTCCTGACTACTGTGGTGATGTGATTATCAAAGGAGAGACTACTGTCCACCTGTGTCCCGGGATGACAATGCACACTGAGGCCCTTTGTAGGATGTTTAGCCAAAGACCTTCTGTGTTAGCCTGTACTTCAGAAAAGTAGATACCAAACAGGAGAGGACCCAGGACTGAACCCTGTGGTACTCCACTTGTTACTGGTCTGAAGTATCTTGTGACATAGGATTTATACCTAGTTTAGTGAGTTTATCTATAATTCCAGAGTAGGGATGGTGTCAAAAGCCTTTTAGAAACCTGAAATGGGTGGGGTCCAGAGTTTGGCGATTACCAATGTCTTTCTTTATAAGTTCCATGATGATACATTCTATGGCCTTGCAGACTAGGCTCGTTAGGCTAATGGGGCGATAGTTCCTGGGGTCCGCAGTGGCTCCCCCTTTGTGGAGTGGGATAACCATTCAGTGGGCACAAATCCTGAGGTGAGGCTATGGCTGAACATGGTGCTTAGGTGGGGTGCCAGTTAATTCTGTAGTTCATGTAGAACACAGCCTGGGATTTTGTCAGGTCCCATGGATGCTGTGTTCTTGGCTTTGGAGAATGTGGTTTTTACCTGTGCAGTCATGATTACAGGAACTTTGCATTTTTCTGGTATAGAGATGGGCCTTTTAGGGGGTGAGGGGGGTAAAGTTAGCACTGAACCTATCTGCCAGGATGTTGGCAATACCAATTGGTTCTGTATATTTAGTGCCATTGTGCTGTAACTTACAGCAGATATGAGTGTTGCCATTGAGATTCTTGACATAGCTATACAATGCTTTGGGGTTGTCTTTAGAAATAGTGGCAATTTTGTTTTCATAACTAGTTTTGGAGGATTTTATAAGGGATCTCAGCTTCTTACCGAGGCTCACCACGGAGTTCTTCCAATCATGGGATTTTACTCTTTTTTGCAACAGTTTCTTTCTTCTGTTGTAGAGTTTATTTATGGCAGGGGACCAACAGATTGGCTTCCTTTTTTTGGAGGATAGCATCTTGGTTCTGTTAGGGATATCATGATCCATGCACTCGTGTAAGTGCTTATAAAATGCATTTGTGTAGGATTCAGCAGTCGTACCTCTATTGTCCATCTGCATGGGTGTTGTGAAGTTTGCCACTTCTTTCTTAAGAAGCATGAAGTTGTCTTTGGAGGAATTTTATACGGTGGTTTCCCTAATGGGGGGGAGGGGTGGGAAGTGGATGTCTAGGCTGATTAGCTTGTGGTCTGATCTGACCAACGAGGAATTGACCTCTGGTGTGTAACACTGGTCACCCATGTTGGTAATGACCAGGTCTAGGATATTGCTGCCCCTGATAGGGATGTGGATAAGTTGATCCAAGACATTGGAATTTATGAATTCCAGAAAACGTTGAGCAAAAGAGTTGGGACATGAGTAGTTTTCCCAGTTAATGGTGGGGTAGTTGTACTCTAATATTTTTCAGTGTATCAAGAAATGAGGAGTGGAAATCCTGGGGCATGGTGGGAGATCTGTAGCAAGTTACAATTTGGATTGTGGTCTTGCTCAGAGTCAGTTGCACTTGGATAATCTCAGAAACATTATGCTGAGCAACTAGCCTGGAGGTGTGGATATGGATATGGACACTCCTCCACCTTTAGTATTTCAGTCTAGGTTAGGTGGCCGAAAGGTGTGGTATTAATTATAGCCTGGTAATGCAGGTGTGCTCTCTGGAGCCTTGAACCAGGTCTCTGTCACTGCACAGATATCGATGTTCTCCATTTTAAGGAGTGCCTCGAGTGAATGCATTTTGAGGTTTAGACTTCTAGCACTGAGTAGCATTACCCTCAGATTATGCTTGCTTGTACCTGTTATGGTGGTGAATTTGTCATTTAAACCTTGCCTAAAAAGAGGCACTATAGGGGTGGCAAGAGCCTTAGCCAGTATCCGGAATCCCAAGGGCGACAGGTGCAGGCCATCTCTGGAAAAGCATCGTGGTCTGTTGATCATGTCATCCCAGGCAGACAGATACTGGATCCCCTTATAATGACACCAGAAGCTTAGCCAATTGTTGAAGTCAATAATTTTGTCCTTGTACTGTAGTGTCATTTTGGGTGATGGCAGGATGCTACTCAGGGTTAGGGTCATACCTGCTTGGGGTACAAGATCAGAGAGCTCCTCCATGTCTCTTTTCATGTAGTCCAGAAAGGTATGTCTCAGGTCATTCACACCAACAGGGACAATGACAGAGTCATATTTGTACTTGTTGTGGAGTGACCTGAGTGCATGCGTTATGTGATGGATCCTGGCACCCAACAGGCAGCTGACAGTAACTTTCTCCTTGTTTAGCCTGGTGAGTGGAATATCAATGTGCCTGACTATAGAGTCACCTATGACTAGACTGTTGGGTACGTTGTTATGCCTCATGGGCTGTGGTTGAGTGGTACACTGATTTTGTGGGCTATGTGTAATTTGGGTTGTGTTGGGGGGTGCAGCTTGCATGCATTTCTGCTTTGGAGGTCTCTGTTGCTTGAGTAGATTTTTATTGAGAGCCTCCATGAATGTAGGTGTGTGTTTTGTGTTGCTATGTGTGTGTTTTGGTGGTGTAGGTTTTGAGGGACTATGTGATGAGTGTGGTGTGGTGCAAGTGTTTACCTTCTCCTCTTGACTGTCTAGTCCAGTCTTGGGTGAAGAGAGCTTTGCTTCCAGTTTGGCTATATAAGTGCATCTGTCACAGGTTGTAGTGTTGGGTGGTAGGAGGACAGGGTTGTCTGTGTACATGAGGCAATTGCTGCATTGCCCCAAGATTCCCAAATTCATCAGGTAGACAGGAGAAAACACCGGATGCTGAACCTTAGACTTGCCTGGATAGGTGGTTATTTATTAAGTACTAAAAACTGTTTTCTTCTAGACAAGTGAGGAAAGTTGAGTGCTGTAGTACTTTGTAGCTTATTTAGTGCTTACAACGAGTTCTGAAAAAGTGCTGAGCTCAAAGAAACAGATTTGAGTGCTAAAACTAAAAAAAATAGCTAGTTCCAAGGGAAAATTTGAAGAGCAGACTTTATGGTGTCAGGAATAGTTTAACCCTAGCTAAGCGGCGATGCATAAAGTGTATTATTATTTTTTTTAATAAAACAATAGCAAATGAGCAAACTGATTTAAACAACTTAACCAATAAAAAGCTAAAAGCTGAGACCCCTTCCAGCAGTCTTCGATCAGACAAGTACTAACTGCACACTCCTGCCACTAAGGTGCAGGGGAACCTTCTCCAAGAAAAGATGGTCTGGATTAGTGCTCAAGTTATACAAACAAAGCTAGATTCAGCAGGTCTGAAATTAGTCTATGCTACAGCAAACAAGGCATATCAATTTCAGAAAGAAACAGTTCAAATAAGCAGGCACAATAAGCCTTTAACCAGAAACTCCCAGCTCAGAAGGGCAGAATCTACCCTCTCGTCCCACAAGAATGCAGACCACACCTTCTTAATGTAAAATAACTGGCCCAAAGCCTAAGTGCTTAAACCAGAACTAATGCACTCTTAGAATAACAGACACTAAGCCTTCAATCAGCAACTCCCAACTTAGAACTTGACATGGACAAGTATCTGCCATAGTAAGTAAATGACAGGTTTTCTACAATTTACAAATATAGCCACTTCTTTTCACAGGACCATCAGGGCTGCAAGTGCAGAGACCAGAAACAAAAAATATGTTACCTATTAATTTGCCAAACAACTATAATAGGTACTATTTACTCATTCACTGAGCTTCAGATATTGGTGAAGGGTCTTTCTTAGTGTGAGTAATTTGTTTTGGTGTTTTCTCAGGTGCAATATTATCAGGGTCCTTCACTCTAGATATACAGCCGCCTGATATCAGAGAACTGTCTGGATCTGATGATGGCAGCCAAATCCCAGAATAGGCAGGGGTCAAGGTGCCAGTGTTGGACAGGAGCAATGTCACATCCATATCACTAACCAATCTCACAGAAAGATGCACAAGGAGAGGAAGAGATAGACAGATCTACCTGGAAAATGATGTCTCCACCTACTGCACACTCTCCCTCGGCTGTTGCGACCTACAGCTGTATTGAGCAAATGGAAAACATTGGTGGACATCATAGTTCTCAACCTCTTAGCACAAAAGATCTGGACAAAGCCAAATATAATCTGGTGACAAAGTCTCAAAAATAGGGACACATTTTAAATATTGCTCTTATAAATATGGAACGTTGTTACAATCAAAGGTCTTGTGTTAACATGCATTTTCTGAAGGATATGACGTCTGAAACTCAAATGCCTGTCATTATTTAGTGAATTCAGTCTTCATTGATTTGCTAAAAAATCCAGAAAACCAAAACTGTTATGAGGAACAGACCAAAAATATGAGGCAAAAATCTGGACATTCTGTGAAAATCTGGACAGTTGTCAGGTATGGTGGACATTGTTACAGTGGCTGGATCCACCACTCCAGCTCTCTGTGTCAATGGTCACAACACAGTCTATGTGCCGGGTCATATTATAGGGACAGACTGACACCACAATGCTCCTTGCTGAGCTGGTAGGGATAGCACAAGGTCTGTGTGTCACCTCCTTGAGTACATGGGCCACATGTGCAGCATCACAGACATGTGCTGCAAGGAGTTTGCACAAAGCAGCTGTCCCTGTGGGTTTACTACCGAAATGTTGAGGTGACTTATCTCATCCATTCACATCCCCAACCCGGAACAATGAAAAAAATTGTGATGATTGCTTAGAATGTTGATTCCTTCGAAGGAAAGAATTGAAATTCAACTACTCACCATCCTGAAAAAAACATGCCCTGAGAGGTGGAAAATGTCTTACCATTTTGTGGGGGGGACCCTTGCACCCCCTCATGTGGGGGGCTGCACCCCACACCCCTTTCTAGTTATATATTCTAACTCCAAGATTGCACTACAGTAAGGAAAAAGGTAATTTTCCCAATCCCCACTGTAGTGCAATGCCCTTCAAATACCGACGCTCCAGTCTATGAACACAATCTCCTTATTGATGTTTCACAGTCAACAGGAATTGTGTTTACAGTTTTGCCTCTCTGCCGCTCCGTGTTCATTCTTGTAACTGTTGAGGAAAGCCACCTCGACACGTTGATTTTAAGCTGTCCCTGTGCAGCCAGACATTATAGCAGTTGCACTTCCCATGGCCAACTGTCTCCTATGATGAGGGTTATCATGGAAAGTGGAGGCTATGGTCAGGCAAAGGGAAGTACATTGTGATGTAGACATCCACTCAAGTGAGGAATGTCTGCCTAGCCAACCACTGGAATGGGCCACTGCTCACATTCACAGAGCATTCCATCCTCTTGGCATGCAATGGATCATGCCTATGACCCCTCCCAGGAGAGGGTGATCCTTCGGACAGAAAGAAGCATGTTCTACAATCATATCTCCTATGAGTGCCCTGAACCTGTCTATTAATGATCCTGCCATAACGTTGCAACATCTACTGAGGCTGTATCCCAGAAAACACTCAAACTTCCACAATGCTCACCTCCTCACGCCCCCCCCCACACATACAGCAGTTGTGACAGCATCCATACTTTTGCCAGTGCACCACAATCTCCCAACCCACTCTCACAGGTTATGACACACACAGCGCAAAATAATATTCAAATGTACCATCCCAAGCAGTTGCTCATTAGTGACATTTATTACTGTGGCTCTCCCCACCAGTGTATATGATGACAACTGTGCCCTGCCCTCTGGACATTATTAGTCGGGTAGCCTATGTCTGATGCAAAGTGTGACCAGCCTATGCATGTTAGAGCACAGCCTAAGTGAAGTTTTGTATGACTCATGTTTTATTTTTTTGTATAATGCTTTATTCTTGCCCATCATTATAAACCAGAATTTGCCTCTTAGCCAGTGTCACTGCATACTGGACCTACCTTCACCTGGCATAGTCCTCCCTTGCAGCCAGCTCCTCCACAGGCTTTTCATTAGGTATCTCCCCCTCTGCTAAGCACCGCCTCCACTGCTAAGCCTGGGACTTCCATCTCCTGAAATTGTCAGCTCTGCTGTAAATGCTTGTGTATAATGATGTTAAGTAACACTGCCTATACTGAAAATATTTTACTGCATGTAGCAGGGTTGTACTAGGGTGCTCGTGGTGGTGCAGTGGTTGTGTTGCACCTCACAGCAGGAGGTTCTCCAGTTCGATCCTTGGCTGGGGTGCCTTCTGTGCGGAGTCTGCATGTCCTCCCTGTGGTCGTGTGGGTTTCCACCGGGTGCTCCGGTTTCCTCCCACTTCTCAAAGACATGCTGTAGATGAACACACTTGAACGGCTCTCCCTTTTGAATACCAAAAAAACGACAATGAAGGAATTATATTTTAGCGCTTTCTTCCACTTTATTTATACCATGGACTTCCTCAGAAAAACGGGAACTCTCCCATGTATGTTAGTTTGTGTGAGGGAGTGTGGGTGTTGAGGGAGAGTGAAAGTAGTAATATGATTATGTATATTTATGTACATTTTTTATCGTTTTGAATATCACGTATTTTAACAACATGATCATAGTGGCATTTTCTTTTTGTATGCAAACATACACACAGATATAATGTCAATAACATTTTCTTTATATAAATAATTGTCTATTTTTGCAAGTGTGATAAGAAATGAATTTACATCATAGTGCACTAATTATTCTTAAAATATAAAAATGTAAGAACTTTAAATTATATATATATTTTTTTAAAAAAAGTGTAAGATCAACATGACATCACATCCTGTAAAGTATAAAAACGGGAACATGGGAGAGTTCCCGTTTTTCTGAGGAAGTCCATGGTATAAATAAAGTGGAAGAAAGCGCTAAAATATAATTCCTTCATTGTCGTTTTTTTGGTATTCAAAAGGGAGAGCCGTTCAAGTGTGTTCGTGTTCTTTGGTTTTCTGGCTAGTCCGGATTTGTATCCTGACATGCTGTAGATGGATTGGACACTCTAAATTGGCCCGCGTGCGTGCATGTGTGTGTACCTTCTGTGGAAGGTTGGGTGCCGGGCTGGCAACTCGACACAGTAAAACTCTACTGCCAATCCTAACCAGGAAAAGCCAAAAGAAGAAGAAGAGCAGGGTTGTACTGCGGGATACCCCCAGATACATACCAATAGCAGAAACAAGCACTCAGGAGGCCAAACACACATTTGACAATGACCCAGGTCTATGATAGGGCATAGCTGTAGCCATTCTCTGCCATGATTAATGGATTTCTGATAGGTGTCGTTAACTATAGCCCCAAGGTACATTTGGCGTCCCTGGGTGAAATCATCCTTAACAAACTGCTTGTATAGGCTGCATATGTGCCATATGAGAGAGTCACAGGCATTTCCCAGGTGGTCTGCAGACTTACTGTATGTTATACCCTGTACATTATAAACTACTTGAGAGTTTATAGAGTGGAAATCCTTACAGTTGATATACATTCTTCCCTGGTTCCCAGATGGGACTTTATTGCAAGGAAATGGGCTATATCATAAAATGAAACCAAGAACCAGCACCAGGGAAAAGGCCAATAAATATCCGAACAGTACCAAGTGGTAATAGTACAAAACACGCCTGAGTGTAAAAATCTTTCCTTTTATTAACGCAGACAATGCACACAGTTCAACACGTTTTCGTTGCTGGATGCAACTTCTTCAGATAACACAGAAGACATTTTGCGTCATTTATATACATAAATAATTAACCATCTGGTGTATCAATTAACAGATTAAAGCAACAAACCCTGAAAATTCTACATGACAAAATAGTATAACAATCTAATAGATTCTAAAATATCAAATGTTGCCACCAAATGCATAAATATAAAAAATACATACTATTATATAATAATACAATAATGTACCAAAATTTTGATTAAAATAAAACAATTCCCTTGCATTCATGTTAAAAATATATGTTATATAAAATACGCATGAAAAATACTATTGAAAAACATATATATATATTATAATGTATGTGTATTTAGGCTGAACTAGCTTTTAGCTTTAAAATAGGCTTAATGGATATATAGTCGTTCAAGCCTGGTTTTTTGTTTGATTCCAGGGAGATTTGCCAAAAAGTCTCCCTTTGCTCCAACCTTGCCTGCCATGGTCCTCCCCTGGGGTCCTTGTATATACTTTCCAAAACAAAGAATTTATATCTAGCTGTGGGGCATATGAGTGTATGTTTGTACAAAGCATTGTTATTATTTGCTTTTTGTACATCATACATATGTTCGTAAATCCTACGTTTAAGACTTCGCTCAGTTTTGCCCACATAGTGTGCCGGACATTGTATGCATATAGCTAGATATATGACCCGTTGACTATTACAATTATAATATTCCCTAGCTTGGATCACTCTGTTCAGGGCTGAAAGGGTTACTTGTTCATCATGTAAGATGTGGGAACATTGTACACAAGTCCCACATCTATAAGTACCCTTACGTGTACGAGCACTTTTGTTCTGGGTAGGACCATGTTCTAACAAACTTTTTATGTTTTTCCCTTTACGATAAACTGTTCTCATTTTTTTGCCGTGTAAATTGGGCAAGTCAGTAAATTCCATGAATGTATCCCACTCTTGGGAGATAATATCCCTGATATGGCTTGAATTGGTGCTGTATTGTGTAATAAAAGCGTGCTGGAAGTCCAAGTTGTTGTCATTTATGTCCTGGCCTTAGGGAATAATCCCTGACCCTAATATAGGGATATATTTATCCTTTCTGCCAGCCATCACCTGGTCCTTAATATTGTTAATAAAATCCTCCGGATAGCCCCTATCCTGGAACATGGTACTCAATTTGTGACATTCTAATAAGAAGTCATCATCGTCAGAGGTCATCCGTGATATTCTGACGAATTGCCCCTTGACGATACCCCTTTTTTGGTACATAGGATGTAAACTTCTAAAATGAATGTAGCTGTTTGAAAATGTAGGCTTTCTGTAAACATTAGATTTGAACCCTCCTTCTGTGTTCACACTGAGCAGGACATCCAAGTATTCTACCCTATTCTCATATATTTGATACGTAAATGTGAGAAAATCTGTGGTGGAGGCTAAATAATCCATAAATTCCTGAATAACATGATCTGGCCCTGTCCAAAAAATGCAGATGTCGTCAAGAAACCTGTAATAAGCAACCCAATATTGTTTGTAAAAGCTATTAAATACAAATTTACTCTCCCAAATAGAGAGAATAATATCAGCGTATGTGGGGGCACAATTGGCCCCCATAGCAACCCCCGAAGTTTGCTTGTAATATTCACCTGCAAAATGGATAAAATTATGATACAGTACCAATTTCATGAGGTTCATAATCAAAAAATTATCCCGATGGTTAGCTTTAGAGCAGGATGTAAGTGCTTCATCTAACCATAGCAGACCTGTTTCATGTGGAATTACCGAAAACAGGTCAACCACGTCTATGGTTAGAAATTTTAGGTTAGGTACCATTAAGTCAGGGGTTACCTGTTTCAGGAATTCCCAAGAATCTTTGAGAAGGTGGGTAGTTTTAGGCCACAATTTCTTGAACTTGTAATCCAAGAACTTAGAAATAGTAGAAGTCTTGGAGCCTTGAGCTGCAACAATAGGTCTTAGGGGAGGGTCATGCATGTTTTTATGGACCTTGGGTACTCCAAAAATGGAAGGTACCCTTGGTTCTGCATTGTATAAAAAAACATACACACTTTGATCTATAACTCCAGTGTCCAAAAGATGTTTAATAGCTAAATCTATTTTTTTGTAGGCTATGTTGATTTCATTAAGTGAAACTATAGTATATCTAGAATGGTTGTTAAGTATACTAGTCATTTTCCCTTCGTATAAAACCTGGTCCATAATAACCATCCCTCCTCCCTTGTCCGGCTCCATGATTCTGATACTAGTGTCCTGCCTCAAGGTTTCCAAAAGTTGCCTTTCAGAAAGGGATAAGTTGGACACATATCTAGCATGTTTATTGTGATTCCTGATCTTTTGTTCTACTCTCATTTCAAGATTTTTTAGTTGAGGATGAAGTGGAGGGTTAAAAGTACTAGTTCTATGCGGATAATCTTCCCTGTTGAAATCACTATGACCCATAAGATTCTCCAAATTGAGTTTCCTGATGAATAACTTCAAATCAACTATGACTTGTGTCACATTACTACTCCTACTAGGAATATATTTGAGTCCTTTTGTAAATAACTCAAAGTGTCAGTAATGTGCAAGTGACTATAATTGTAAATAGAAAAGCCACCTTTTTTACATATAGTATGAGGAAATACAGCATCATTGACTACACTATAAACTGACTCATTGAAACCTGTTGTGTCATGCAAAGTATTCCCTAAAACTCCTTCGTGTTGTTCCTCATGTTCCCCCTGTATGGGGGACGTTCGGGGGAAAAAAGACTGAGGAGTTTTCCGTTGGTTACGGATCCTTTCGGATCTCCTCGGAAGTGGGTCAGCTGCCCATTCGTCAAACCTGTCCCTAACTTGTTCATGTTCATGTAGTGACTGTCCTGAATGAGATATTAGTCTGTAGGATTTTTGGTTATACATTTGAAGAGAAGGTGGCATAGGGTATTGGCGACCTTCGCTGTATTCTCTAATATCCCTCTGTAGTTTTTTGTGTTTTCTTTTTACAATCACATCACATTTGCTATCAATGTCCTGCCTGATCTTGTAATACTTCTTTTTGGTTTCTTCAACCTGAAACAAAAGATCAGAGGTCACAGCTTCATTATATTCTAGAATATCTTTGTCTAATAACAAAATCTCTTTTTCGTTGTTTCTAATAATAGCCTGCACGATGGCTAGCCCACAATTGTCAAATGCATTAACCAGTTCTTTATGAAAATCACTATCTTTGATAACATTGTTGGGATACTTATGTATCCTGAGACCCTTAGGTACTAATCGCTTGTTCAAACACTCGTTTAGGTACATATTGTCTAGATTTAGTCTACGGTACCTATACAAAGACGTCTCGAGTGCCGCCATAGAGTCTTGGAAGGTGGAATTCCTTTCATTCGCCTGTACGTGATTTCCAAGAGGAACTAGAGGAGGTATATCCTAGTACCAATCTTGGAAAGTAGAAGTTGGTGTATAGTTGAGCCCCATTTCTCCTGAGGACCTCGGACCTAGTTCATTCACCTTATGCAAAAGCCCCGGCGTTCTTTGAAAATCTGTGGAGGTAGGTTGACTTCCGTCACCCGGAAATGGTAATCCTCTTCGGTCTGGAGGGCCAGTGACGACTGGCAAATCATGACTATCCGAGTTAGCATGCTGTGTAGGTTTCAACAAAACCTGCTGCAAACCCTTCCCTAGGGGCACCAGAATGTCAATGTGTTCACTCAATTGTCCGGAAAGTTTACGTATTTCACCCACCTCAGTGCGAAATGAAGAAGTACGGATATCGGCAATGGAAGTATCCCCCAAGTCCTCCATATAAGCACGGAACACCAACACAAGGAGGATTTGCTGGTAAAAAGAACAAATAAAACCAAGAACCAGCACCAGGGAAAAGGCCAATAAATATCCGAACAGTACCAAGTGGTAATAGTACAAAACACGCCTGAGTGTGAAAATCTTTCCTTTTATTAACGCAGACAATGCACACAGTTCAACACGTTTTCGTTCAGCTAGTTCAGCCTAAATACACATACATTATAATATATATATGTTTTTCAATAGTATTTTTCATGCGTATTTTATATAACATATATTTTTAACATGAATGCAAGGGAATTGTTTTATTTTAATCAAAATTTTGGTACATTATTGTATTATTATATAATAGTATGTATTTTTTATATTTATGCATTTGGTGGCAACATTTGATATTTTAGTATCTATTAGATTGTTATACTATTTTGTCATGTAGAATTTTCAGGGTTTGTTGCTTTAATCTGTTAATTGATACACCAGATGGTTAATTATTTATGTATATAAATGACGCAAAATGTCTTCTGTGTTATCTGAAGAAGTTGCATCCAGCAACGAAAACGTGTTGAACTGTGTGCATTGTCTGCGTTAATAAAAGGAAAGATTTTTACACTCAGGCGTGTTTTGTACTATTACCACTTGGTACTGTTCGGATATTTATTGGCCTTTTCCCTGGTGCTGGTTCTTGGTTTTATTTGTTCTTTTTACCAGCAAATCCTCCTTGTGTTGGTGTTCCCTATATCATAAAATGCCCACATGATGATGGCTCTCTCCTCTGTGGTACATGGAAGCCACATATACTGCCCCGTGTAATATAGCATGGAAATGAGGAACTGGTAGATTATCCTTGAGGCTGATACCTGGGATACACCCACTGTGTCCTCCTTTGTTTGCTGAAATGTCTTTGCAGTTAATAGTCTCAAAACAAGACATTCCATGGTATCTACAGGGATAGATGTTCTATACTTCTCATAGACATGAATATGAAGATGACACATCTAACCCATCTCCTGTGTGGTCCATGTGTCCACATGGTAGTGGTGCACAGTTTCAGTGTAATGGGGGGCTTGTTATGTTAAGCACATATAGGTGACATGATACGATAGAGGGTGATGATGAACAACACAATGACTACTGGGAGCTAGTACAGGCTGCTGCATAAACAGACTTACTGGTGCAGTGAATAGCCTGTACATGTTTTTACAGTCTGTCTCTTGTAACTTCAGGATTTAAACATGGTCATTAACTCTGGCTCTAATACATATACACCTTTAAATAACTTTGCCATGTTGTTTACCCTCATTTTTATAATGTTGCTCCTTACCATGTCAGTACATTCTCCCTTGCATACTGTGCAGTTTCATAGGATTTCCTGCGTTTCCACAATTGTACAGTGTGTCTTTCAATTTCTTCCAACATGCCTGTGGCCAGTCTTTGCAGAAAATTGCTTGCAGCGGTGCTAAAAGATGTTTCAGAATCCCAGGGATTGAGCTCTCATTCGTCCATCTCTAAATATCATTAGGATTATTTTCTAAAGTAATATTTTAAGCCTTCAACCTATTTTGTATGTCATATATCAAAATGAAAATACTGCAAATACAGACAAACATAGCATGTATTTGAACTTTAGTCAGAGTACAAGAACCAACATGCCATGTATATATGCTTGGTACACAGAGTAGGTGATGACACATAGAGGGTGATAACTGTAAATGACACAATGCCAAATTGGTAAAATACCTTATGTCAGCATACCACTACTACTTACAACATAGACAAACTGTGTAATCCCATGAACTAATAACCAACAAAAACAAAATACGCAGTGGCCATTGGTATGACCAATAGGTTGTGGATTGGTGTAAAGTTTGTACTATACCCTACAATATCAACACGATAGACATAAATGAGGAAAACAGGACAATATAAAAGGGGTTTGAAGCAAGCAAAGGAGAAACACAGAAGATAAGGGATAGGAAAGTGTGCAGAGATATTGTATGTACATATACAGGAATGTGTTTTGTGGATAGACCATCTTTTTCACAAATAAATAAACAATCATAATTATTGGAAGGATTGAGACAAAAGTATTAGGGATGGTAATTAAGAAGATGCCCGGAAAGAAAAAAAACATTATGTGTAAATAGGGAAGTTAGTGATACTGGGGGTGTCATACTTGAAAATAGGGAAGGTAGTGATACTGGGTGGCATTACACTGGAGGAACACATACAGACAAAGGTTTGGTAACAGCAGTACACACCATGTACATATACTAACAAAAGAGGGGTAGGACATGGGTGGTAGAGTATAGGGGAGGATGATAACAGCTTGTCACCCATTATGACTTAGCAGGTGAGCATCTCCTTACCTAGATGTGTTGCCACTGGTCAGACTGCTACTGTTCATCGCATAACTTTAGCACCCATATTCCAAAGTTATAGTCATTAGACCTCAGGTTAGAGCTTCATGGAGATGAAGAACATCATGAAGGCTGGAGGGTTAGTATCCGAATGTGCTTGAACCACTGGTGCCTCAACATCACCTCCAGAATTTTCATTGTTGGGAGGCACAGGTGTCACTACAGAGCTTTGGACTTATGACTGACTAAATAAAGAAAAGGCTTGACAATATGTGTTGTCCATCTATACTATACTGACTTTACAGAACAGTGCTCCATAGAAATGGTGACAAATGTGAAATTGTGGTTACACTGAAAAGGTAATGCTCCATTACCACTTCATTATTATACAACATGCAGAACATGCATAATGGAATCAAAAATATAACATACACTGCTGTGGTGCCAGATATTCCATCCTGTTTCTCCAGGATCATTTCATTTACTGCTGCTCATCTGCAAAGGTACAGTGGCACAGGCCATATCCATTTAGCAGAGTATGTGAGGTGTTTTTACACTGCTGTCGTATGAACCTGGATGCACGGATAAGACATTAAATCCAAACAAGCTCAATATACTTGCCAGATGAATATCAGCAACCTTGTTTATGCTTCGTGAAATGCAGCATAGAATGTCAGTTTTACGCCTACAACAGAAGAATATCAAAAGTAATCGCTACAGTATGACACGAGTCTCCATATAAATGAATAATCAGCAGAAGGGCAGCTCTTTTCAAAGCTTTTTCTTGCATCAAGAATTGCAGTACACCAAACGGTTACTTCAAAAGCCTTTATAGCAGATAGCATGTCATGGATTTCACTAATAAACAGTTATTAGATACACTACAGACTACAAACAGATTTACTAAAATATGTACTGAAACATAAGAGTATACTAGAGCTGTATGACTGACCTTCAAGGCACAGAAGATGAATATTAAAAACCATGAACACTAAAATGCACTTTAGAAGATAAAGTACCCTCTGACTTAGATGGCTGAGACACACACTTCTAATACTTAAATATACAACTCCTAGATTGCTGTGCCTCTAAGAAATGGCAATTCTTGGAGATATGGTATATACTGAAACCAATTCTCACTTCAGTCTTTATACTTTACAGTGTCAATCAGCTGTGCCCTGAACTTCCACTTTGCTTTCTTCTTCTAGATATGTTATAGTAGGCCCTGGTAATATATATATCTATATATACATATATATATATACATATATATATATATATATATATATATATATATATATATATATATATATATATATATATGTATATATATATATATATATATATATATATATATATATATATATATATATGGGTCTAGGACATTTCACCGAAAGCACATTTCACTTAAACACAAATGATTGAACATATATAGTATGAGTGTGTATGTGTGTGTGGGGGGCACCACCCCCCACATTGGGGGGTGTGGGGTGCGTAGCCCCCCACATATTTTAAGTAGATATCATGTTTGGAAAATAATATATTGAAATTGCAATATCCATGTATATAGTTCAAAATATTTAACATATGCTAACCCCCCACCCCCCTACTATATATACTAACTCCAGGGTCGCACTACAGTGGGGACAAGGCCATCTACAACTTTAGGTGAAATGTGTTTCGGTGAATTGTGTTTTAGGTGAATTGAGATTTCAGTGAAAAGTGCACACCAATTTGAGTTTAGGTGAAATGTGCTTTCGGTGAAATGTCCTAGACCCATATCTATGACATAGTTAGTACTTATGATCACTTCAACATATACAATTTTGCTGGGGTGGAGTTGACAGAGGAACACTTTACATTATTGTCCAAAGGGATGAAGTACATCCCTAAAGAAAACTTTAATGTCACAGAATGTATAGTGGATGTTAAAAAATACATTAGGAAGTTAAATCTAGGGATTACTTTTGAGGGGAAACCTAATAATATTATTAACAAAGAATTTAAAGTCAATAGTAACTATACACCACCATTGAACAACTTGTTAAGAACTTTTGAGAAATTAGTTACTGACGATATTTATAGGTACAGTAAGGTATGTAGAAACTTTAATAAACAATGTAATTTAACCTTTAAGGAATATACTATTTTGAAACAACTGCGGGAGGACCCAAATATAAGAATTATGAAACCGGACAAGGGGGGTGGGGTAGTTCTCTACCCCACTAGTGACTATACCAACAAAATTCACACTATCCTATTGAAATCTGGTAATTATTGTATTTCATCCTTAAATGAAGTAAATATTGGATATCACAAAATTAACCTATCTTTAGAAGATCTATTGTTAGAAAATAGAATAGACCAGGATTTATACAAATTCTTAAAAATCGATAGTCCAATAATTAGTACTATAGTAGGAATACCGAAAATCCATAAAAATCCCCATGATCCCCCCTTTAGGCCTATCATTTCTGGAAGTGAATCCAAGTCTTTCCCTTTCGGGAAAGTTATAGATAAATGGCTAAAAACGACATTTAAAAGTATTCAATATCTAGTAGCTGATTCATGGGATTTTTTAGGAAGACTACAACCACACATGCTCAATGAAGTAGAATGTCTTATTACGATTGATGTAGTCGATTTGTTTTCAAGTATTCCCAAGGATGAAGGGCTTGATAGGTTTGAAAAATGTATCACGAGAACAGGATGTGTGTCATGGGATAGGACCCTATTAATACTAGAATTTATGGAGTTAGTGTTATCCCACAATTATATATTCTACGAAGGAGAATATTACAAACAAATCAAGGGAGTGGCAATGGGGGCCTCTTGTGCCCCCATATTTGCCAATTTGGTACTTCTTGACTGGGAGACTGAATATATTATAAATACAAAATGGAGTGGGTACATGTCCTGTTACCTCAGGTTCCTAGATGATATTTTTGTTGTTTGGAAGGGTAGTCTGGGGGAATTAGAAGAGTTTAAGGTATACCTAAATTCATGTAGTGAAAATTTCAAATTCACATTTAATATTGACAAAGAACGCATTCCCTACCTTGATACCCTTATAACCATTAAAGAGGGGAAATTTAAGTCCAACATTTTTAGAAAGGCTACTTTTAGCAATTCATACTTACACTTTTCTAGTAATCATCCCTATATACAGAAAAGAAACATAATAAAAGGCCAATGCATTCGGGTGGCCCGGATGACATCGGACCCCACTGACTTGGATAGGGAATTAATGAAAATAGGACATTTTTTTTCAGATCGAGGATATCCATGGAGCATGATACTTGACACTATTCAATATGTCAAGAAATTAAGTAGAACAAGGTACAAACCATTGTTAGGTATTACTAATGAAGATGTTGACAACAATTCTAACATTAGGAAAGATGGAAATAAATATAGCAAAGCGTGTATTTTAAGGTATGCACCTGAATGTGGGATAATTAAAAACATAATAAGAAAAAATTGGAATATATTAAGGGCAGACGAAGCAGTGCACAAAGTTGTGGGAGACGTACCCACTTATGTCCACAAGAATGAAAACAAAATTAAAAATTTGTTAGAAAAGAAAATTACTATCAAAGGTACATCTAGAGATATTCTGGGTACTAGGAAATGTGGAACATGTTCACAATGTCAATACATAGTGAACAGTTCCAGTATTAGGTTGGAAAACTATAACAATACTGTTATAAGGTTTAAGGAAGGGAATTGTAGGTCTAAGTACCTAATATATTTAGCTAAATGCACACAGTGTGCATGTTTTTACGTAGGTAAGACTATTAGAGGCCTACGTAATAGAATATACGACCATGTGTATTGTATCAAGAAACACGACGAAAATAATGCTTTATGGAAACATATTAAGGAGAATGAAAAATGTAATACTTTTCATTTTGGTATTTTAGAAATAATTAAACCCAATAGGAGGGGAGGGGACATTAAAAAAACAGTAGGGGAGAAAGAAACCAGGTGGCAGATACAGCTTAATGCATCTGTATACCCTGGAATAAATGAATATATATCTGTAAAGCCTCTGTTATACATTGAACGTCTCTTATATTGGAAGCTGCAATTGTTTAAATGTGTGTATAAATGTATTGTGTAACAGCTGAATTTTAACAGTTTTTTAAAGTTTTTTTAAAAGGATTTTAAGGTATTAGTATGAGAATTATAAGTCAGTAGTAAAGGGAAAGAATTAATTTGAGCACTAGCACTTTAAATATTTTTTTAGATCATGTAGTACTTAACCCATGTGATGGGAGAAGGGACTATAAATTGACTAATTTATGTTTGAATCAATGTTCTGATGAAGTCTTAGATGCAAGATGAAAGCGCTTAACTTTTATTAAGTGTATTTTTGCAATAAACCTTGTGGAACTTTGAGACCTGTGGATTGCTTTTGAAGTGCTGGTGCTGACTCTGTGGATGCTGTTTTACTAGAACTGCAATTATTCAGTGTTTATTGGTTGACTGTTTTGGTTATCGTTATTCTTTACTAATATGTTAGCACTTATTATAGGGTATCTTTTATAGCATATCATATTGGATCTCATAATAACAACTTCTTTGCTCATGATCTGAGATTTTACTCAGCTTTCACAAAGCCCTTTTGGCCAGTTAGTGCCCGATATAAACCCCAACAGCCCCAGGTCAATAAGTTACTGATTGGCTGGTATCCAGTTGCCCAGTTTGGTTTACCTGAGATAGTGCTGTCAAAAGCTGAATGTAAACCCAACCTGACAAATACAAACTAAGAATTGATGCCCTCAATGTAGGTTCACTGGCAGGACATGGCTTGGAAGTGGATGGCATGGTGGTAAGGAGGAAGCCGGACATCCTGTGTATCTAGGAAACAAGATGGAAGGTCATCCAGAGACCATTACTTGAGGAAGGACAGACTAGAAATGGTGTGGGAATTGTGGTGAGGGAAAAGCTTCAGAAGACAGTGAGACTTGTCAGCAGAGTGAGTGACAAACTCATGGCAATCAGACTCCAGTGTAAAGATAAGGCACTATTTGTAATCTCAGTCTATGCCCCACAGCAGGGTTGTGATAGTGAGGAAAAGAGTGCATTCAGATAGTAGTCGCAGAACCTACTAGATAAAGCAGGACAACGGGAGTTGTTGATAATGGGTTACCTGAATGTACACACTGGGACAAACAGAACAGGATATGAGGGCTGCCTGGGTCTGTGTAGCTACAGCAACAGGAATAAAGAAGGAGAGGCCATTCTGGACTACTGTCTGGAAAATGGCTTGATGGTGGCCAGCACATGGTGTAGAAAGAGAGGCATTTGCAAGATGGCATCCAAGAGTGGCCAACATTCATCTCAGGTTGACTTCTTCATAGTAAGGAGATGGCACTGGGATAGAATCAATGATTGCAAAGTCATCCCTAGTGAAACATTCAGCCCCTAGCATATATCACTAATTACCACAATCATCTGCAAGCAGTGGTCAGTGAAGACTCTAAGGTCAACAGAGATTAAGGCCAAAGTGATGGAAACTGACTGGAGCGAAAGCACAGGAGTTCAAGGAATTACTCAGGGCTCTAGCATCTTAGGAAGAAAAAGAAATAGATGGAGTTGAAGTAGAAATGCAGTGACTCAAAACAGCATGTGTGAGGATGACAAATCAGATATGTGGCTGAGACAGGTATGGAAATAAGGTGCATAGGAAAAGCTGGAGGTGGAATGCAGAAGTTCATGAAATCATTAACAGAAAGAAAGGTATGTAGGAAAAGTGGAAGACAGAAAAGATGGACCAGACTAACAAGGAATACTGATTGGCTAGCAAAGAGGCTAAAAGAGGAGTTGCAATAGCAA
This sequence comes from Protopterus annectens, assembly GCF_019279795.1. Classification (NCBI taxonomy): domain Eukaryota; kingdom Metazoa; phylum Chordata; order Ceratodontiformes; family Protopteridae; genus Protopterus; species Protopterus annectens. Next base: position 1,355,368,593 of record NC_056743.1, on the reverse strand, counting down.
AGAACAAGACTTTAGAGGTACACTACCAGCTTCTGGAAAGTGACACAGTGGATGGCACAAAGAAACTCTATCAGGTTTCAAGGCAAAGACAGAAAGATAAGAAGATAGTCATCAGACACTCTTCATAAGGGATACAAGCAACAACCTGCTTAACAGTCCATAGGACATCAAAGGCAGATGGAAGGAGTACTTCTAGAAACTTCTGAATGACAAAAAACCCACAGAAGCTGTACTGTCTCAGACACAGCCTGTAATGAAAGAAGAAGAAGAAGAGGCCATCTTAGATAAAGTAAGAACAACACTAAATAAAATGAAGCCAGAGAAAGCAGCAGGCTTAGATTAGGTCACAGCTGATATGATCAAGATGCTGGGTGAGATAAGAGAGAAATGATTTCTGAGGGTCTTCATAGCAGTATGGAAAGAAAGGCGTATTCCAGATGACTGGAGAATAAGCACACTAGTGCCAGTGTATGAAAGCAAAGGGGACATCCACAACTGTGGGCAATACAAAGGTATCATATTCCTGTCTCACTGCACGAAAGTTCTAAAGAGGGTGATTGATAAACTAATATGCAGAGTAGTAGAAAGTAAGATGGGGATGAGTAGTTCGGATTCAGATCAGGGTGCAGCACAAATGGCCAGATGTTTGCAGTGAGTCAGATAGTTGAAAAGGCTCTAGAAACGAGGAAAGAGTTCAACTGGGTATTCCTAGACTTGGAGAAAGCATATGACAAGATCCCAAGAAAGCTGATTTGGGCAGTCTTGTGGTGGTTCAAAGTCCCAGAAATAATGGTAGAATCAGTGCAGACTATGTACAAGGATCCTATGACTCAAGTATGAAAAGTGTTCGTTTTCACAAAAGAATTCCCAGTGGGAGTTGATGTGCTCCAGGGTTCAGCTATGAGCCCACTGCTGTTCATACTCATGATGGACTACATTAGCAAACAGACTGGAGCCAGGACAGTCAAAAAAGTTACTGTATGCAGACAATATGGTATTACAGGCAGACTCTAAGCAAGAACTTCAGCAAATTGTAGAGGAATAGAATGCAAAGCTGGAGGCGCATGGGATGAAACTGAGTACAGATAAGATAGTTGTAATGGAAACAAATTGGGGAAATCAGACTAAGCTGAGAAATGAGATAGAAGGGAAGATAATGGAACAGATTAACAGCTTCAAGTGTCTGGGTGTGGTGGCTGAAGAGAAGGGAAGTCAAAGCTAGAATCAGAACGCAGCCAACTGACACAGAGTGTCAGGCATAGTGTATGACAGAAGAATACCAAATAAGCTGAAAATAAGGTGTACAAAACAGTGGTGTGACTAGTACTGCTTTATGGTACAGAAACCTGGGTAGTAAAGGTAGTTCAGTTGAGGAAGCTAGAGATGACGGAGATGAAGTGCCTGAGATGGGTGGAAGGGTGCACACTGTGCGACAGACAAGGAAATGAGGACATAAGAGCAGAAGCCAAAGGAGCTCCAATTGCTGAGGTCAAAGAGAACAGACTACGGTGGTTCAGGCAAATGTATAGATAAGCATAAGACAATCTATTGAAGAAGATATGGGAAAGACAGGAAGTAGGTGAGAAGAAACAAAGCCTTCTGGCAAACAGATGGATGGTTCATAGGTTCATAGATTAGTACTAGGCTAACTGCCCTTGCGAGCCATTTTAAGCCTAGCCAATTATTCCCTGTCAGATTCAAACCCTGTACCTTGTGTTTGTAAGGCAAACACCTTAACCATTAGGCCACCCTAATATGTATGGTGTGAGTGAAGACTTGCAACAGTTAGACATTACTGTTAAAGAAGGTAGGAGACTGGTACTGAATCAAGAGAGATGGCAACAACTGATAACCCCCCTGACCCCATGTAGAAAATGGGAAAAAGGAGGCTGATGATGATGGTTCACAAAACAGTTTTATATCAGAGCAGGAAGATTATGAAACTTGCTTCCCTTGTCTGTTACAACAAAATCAAACAAGAAATAAAAAAGGCAAACAGATCATTGTGAAGGGGTGCTGACACATGACTCCAATATATATGGATGTAAGCTTCTTGATGACCTTACCTGAGGGGCTGAGGTTGTGTAACCAGCCGCAATGTATTGAACACATATGCTTTACAAGTGAAGTAGACTGAAGCTGCACAAGGCCAACATCGTTCATTGAACACAGACACACACACACACACACACACACACACACACACACACACACACACACACACACACACACACACACACACACACGTACACAGAGGGGGTGGATTATAGGTGGGAGTCCACACCCATACACCAGTTATTTTTCTGTGTTTAATTTTGGTAAAACGTAAAGATACTATAATGCCCTGAAACCAACGTGCTGTTGTAGTTTCCATAGACACAGAAAGAGGAAGGATGGGGCTAGTAATTTTATGGAGAATTACTCTAGAGTCTTTTCTGTAGCTGATTTCTCATTATGTACCTTACATACATTGTATAAACATACACATTATTATCAGACCACTTTTGTTATATTTATGTCTGTTAATTTAACAAATATATGAATATTTCTGTACTTTCAATAAAGCCATTGTGAGATAATTCCTTTTAACAGTCATTACTTCAGCAGTTGCAGCATACATTCATCAATAATATATAGTCAAATTCTGACAGTTACTATTCCTCATATCTGACTAACAGTACCACCCCCTAGAATTATTTATTTGTACATAAGGAAATGGCAGACAAGACTTGAGGAATTGCCCACATCTGATGTATTTTCCTTTCTCTGGTCTAAACTCTACCTATACTACCATTTAAGCACACTTGTTGCCTGGTTTCATGGAGATTGGCCTCATCTGCTATCATGTTATTCCACAGACATGCTGTGTATGCTAATGCTTCATTATCCCTTGGACAGAAGGTGTCACATTCTAGGTTAGATAAAGTGGACAGAAAGTGGATAGAAGGGGTCCTGCTTTAGTTAAATAATGAATTCATTATTCCATCTTCAATACTTAGAACCTGTTTTAATTCTGTTTATATTTCCCTAAAACATACAGTGGAATCAAGGCATTGGTCAGAAATTCCATGTAATAATTACTGGTATAATTCCCAGAATTTCAGCTCATGAAACTAGAATTCCCACTGCCTATCTGGCTCATAAAAAAGTGCAATGCCTAACAGTATACCATCCTATTTGTATATATCAACAGCATCAATTTGCATTTTGTTATTTCAAGTTTATAATTAGTATAAAATCAGAAACTAAAATGTCAGTGAGGAAAGAGGAACCAAGTCACTATTCAAATGGCTAGCATTTGCTAGCAGAACTCTGTTACTTTGATCTTCCAATGATATTTTAAATTCTGTTTCTGCCCACAGCTCATTCCATTGCAAAGTATTAAACTTTCAGCGCTGAAAGCAAGGTGGTGCATTTGGTCCTGGGCAGGAAGATTACTGGAGTCATACGGTACATTGTTGTGAGTGAAGAGATACTAAGAGCCCACAAAACTAACAAAGCACCCTCTTTTAAGGGAATCTCTAACAAAAATGCTTAAAATAACTATTACTATGCAGTTCCTGCAAATATTGAATGGGGTTTTAAACAGTGTAAATTATGTTGTCAGCTGACCATTAAGGCTATTACATCTTGTATTAAAATACATGTACAACTTGTATAGATGGACATTACCAGCTGTTCTGATTTTGCAGGTCATTCCTTATATGTGCACTTATATTTTTAAGCTCAGCTTTATTGAATAATTTGGAATTATAAACACAGAAACACTTCTTAAAATTAAAATTGATATAATAAGATCCTAACATTATGAAGTTATTATAACATTATGTAGAGACCATAAAAAACAGATTTGTTTCATCGTATTCTTTTATACTGACATTTCTGATCAGTGAGGATATTTGTTGTGAACTATACAATGTAAAAATACAATCTCCACATCAGAAAACATTTTCAAATTTCAAAATATATATGCTAAGAAAATTGCAACTGAAGACCTGCTCCAAACATATTATGTGTGGGATAGTTTAAATTCCTCAGTTAAAAAAAACATGTTCATTCTTTTTCTTTCTTTCTTTTTTCTATTTTTTCTTTCTTTCACCATCAACATGAATTATCTATTAAATTCCCTTTTTGAGGCAACTGTTTACATTTTGAAGTATGGCAATGTTCAGGCACAACAGACCTTATTGCATCTTCTGCATGTCCCATGTTGGGTCTAGCATTTTGTTACATGACCCAGTATGTCAAAGGCACAGATGTGCATAGACATTAATGAGATATGTCATAAACTGACATCAGTTTGTCCTTAGCTGCTGCTCCTGCTGCTGATAATGCTGCTGTGGGCAGTGTTGAGAAAATAACTGTGTCCCTGCCACACATGCAAACTCCCAGCATCCTCATCAGCCTTGCGTTCATCAATACCAATTTCTCACAATGGGGCATCACAACATGTCAGTCTGGAACTGAGATTTAGTAATCCAACTTGTCTGTGTGCCTTGCTGAATTATTCCACTACTGGGGTTTTTGGTTTGACGAAAGGCATTGCAATCCATATCTGAAGATGACTGACTGAGCCATCCACAGGAGCAAAAAATTACTCTGCAAGTATTATGCCTTTATGAGTGCACATTTTGCAGTACACATCTTAGAAGAGATATAGTGAGAATATATTTTTTCTTATTTATAAAACAGTAGTATTGTCCCCAACCCCAGGTCAAACGTGGTGTCTCTATATGTCTGTCCGCATGCTATTCCCTGCACACTCGCTACATGCATGTTTAGGTATTACCCCATAAAGTCCTACTGTATGTTGATTTAAATGTGCAGTCACTTCTGAAGAATATTATGCAAGGATCCATGCTGTGAGCATTACTTTTCTGTCTGCCATCCCCAACTGTCATTGTTTTTGTATGAGATGTTCAGTACTGATGAATACTGATTAGGGTCCTAGCAGTATGCCTGACTAGTCACTTACATCTTACTACCACTTTACCTGTCTACTTACCCGGTAATTAGCCTGTAGCATGTGTACACCTGCAAACACTGGGTGTAGAATGCAGATCTTCCTGATTTATACATGTATACTAGTGAGACATGTTATACATAAGTAGATAATTAACTTGTCTGCCCCACACACACACACACACACACACACACACACACACATGCCTGACTTTTTTGCAACACTAATAATTTGTATTAATACATGCATTATTGTCTTTGTTTAGTGGAAGCCTTGTATTGATATGTATGCAAAATGTGGCATGGATTACTCTAGGTGAATAGTGCTACAAAATAAGTGCTTCCATGGCCACCTGCCATTCAATTTCTGTTGCTCTCTACATTATATGTCCATGTATGTGGTCCAACACTTTGAAGAGCAATTGTCCAATGGTGCAGAATGTCACAGCCTGAGACATGCCTACTGTGTCATACCTACTGTGTCATACTCCATGGTGTTAGAAGGCCCAAGAAATCAGCATAAAACAAGGTATATGGTTACCCTAAAAGCTCTATGCCATCTTCAGTGGTGCATATAACTTCCATACTACCTGTGTCATCCATCACTATTTTGTATTTATCAATAACAGCATGGCCTGATGGCTGGATAAGTATGGATGTCAGCACACTGTGAAGTCTTCAGTGCTTTATGACCTGCTTTAGAGGTTCTTGCTATCCTTCTTGGTCAGCGGTCATATTATGTTGAAATATTTTGAAATTAGTATGTCATGTTTTGGCGTTATACATCAGTTTTTACATATGCCTTTTATTTGCATAGAATGCTTTAGGTTTATGAACTGCATCTGATTCCACTGGTTGCATTTACATACCACAGAACTTTATTTGCATTTGGCATTCAGTTTTGTTTCAGCCTTGGTACAGCAAGTTTTACTAAATCATAAAGGAGCAGCACATGTTTACACAGCACCCTATTATGAGTGTGACACTGCATTGCATGAGCAGCAAATATATAAATATATATAGCCAGTTTATTTACATGATAAATTAGACTAATACATTAAACTAATTATGTTTCTTTTCACAAAACAAAACTCAGGCACAGCAAATTAGTCACTTTCTCTTGTGAGATACATTTCATCTGAAATGCAGTGTTCTTTCAGATTTGGATGCAGCATTTTTTTCAAACACAGTATTCTCACAAATTCTGTTAATTTGCAATGTTCTGTTATACACAGGGTTTAGACAAGTTCAGTTCAAGTCATTATGCTCCACTACACCCAGGGATTAGGCAAAACAGTTGGCTAGAAACAAACAGTAGTACTTATAGAGATCAGAAAAACAGAGTTAAGTCCAAATAACTTCTTTTATACATCTATATATGGAAACAAAGTGCTTTTTCATTGCACTTCCACACAGGCTGGGGCAATTCCAAGTGACTTTTCCTCTGTACAGTAACAGCTTCTTTTACTCAAACACCTTTAGTATTGCCTTCCATCTGGTACGTGTAACTCTTTCTAGAGTCCTCCCTGAGACCTTCTTCATACCCAGTGTTCATGAAACTGCTGAGTAGCAGGATAGTGAGCTTAATATATCCATATTTGCAGCTGTTCCTCATCGAGTCCCTGCCTAATGAATCCTGCCCGCCACATAAACCCGTGCAAAAAAACATTGGTTTAAGCCATGGAAGATGATTGTATGCCCAGGACAGCCCATCTGCATTCAAATGGATGCACTCCATTTGATGCATGATCTTACAGTTGAAGGACTGGAGGTTCAGTACCCACCAAGGCACTTTGGATTTGTATTCTTTTGTTGGTACAACAATTGAAGTGAGGCATGATCTATAACAAGTACAAACTTACCCCCATTAGGTAGTATTTGAGGGTGGTGAAAATCCAGTTAATGATAAAACTCCCTGTTTAGCCAAGTAGTGTTTTTTTCAACAATACTAAGTTTTCTGCTAATATAGCCGATAGAAAGTCCTTCCCCACTGAGAATATGTGACAAAACTGTGCCAATGACAACCTCAGAAGCATCTGTGTGTAAAAAGAAGTTATGTACTCACCATAACGTTCCATCTGAGTAGTTGTACTTCATTTGCCTTCAAGCTGTGGGTTTCGGCTCCACATCGGATCTGACACGGACGCATTTTCCAGCTATGGATCCAAGCTCCAGACTCCTCCCCTTACCCATAATTCCCCCATCTCCCTTCTCCCTTCAGATTGAGTTTGCTGCCTAAAAGGTATCATCTACCTGACCCAACATCACCTTATCATAACAAGGATCTCCATTACACTCCTTGACCTGGACAGAGTCAAGGGCCAAACACTTTATACAAGGTCAAAAACACAACCTGCATCCATGATAAGGTCAGGGGGAAGGTTGAAGACAAATGAAGTACTACTCAGATGATAAGTTATGCTGAGTACATGACTTCTTTATCTGAAGTAGTTTACTTCATTTGATCTTCAACATGTGGGACAGAGTCCCCAGCTACCATAAACTTCTGTGTGGCCCTCATGAAAGATATTCTGGAGCACCGCAAAATCAAAGGATGCTCTATTCTGAGACATGATATCCAACTTGTAATTAGAAATGAAGGTATGAGATGAAGACCAAGTAGCTGCTGAGCATATATCATCCAGAGACACCCTAGACCAGAAGACAGCTGCCGTAGCCATAGATCGGGTGGAGAGCGCCTTCACATGTCCTAGCAAGGACCTACCTTTCACCTTATAAGCTCAAGCAATGCACAAGGAAATCCATCGAGCAATTCTGTTACCTTGGAAACTAGCTTGCCTAAAAAGGGTCTAGCATAAGACATGAATAACTGATCAGATTTGCGGAAGGACTTCATCCTATGTAAGTAAAATCTCATTTGCCTATGAAAATCAAGCAGATACAACTTGTATTCCCCTTTGTTTTGGAAGTTGGAGAAGAAAACTGGCAAATTTATCATTTGGTTAATATTGGCTTCCGAGGCCACCTTAGGAAGAAGGAATGGGTTAGTACGCAATGACACTCTATTTTTGTGAAAGATCATGTAAGGCACCTTGATAGAAAGAGCTTGAAGCTCCGATACTCTTCTGGCTGAGGTAATGGCCACCAGGAATGCAGTTTTCCATGTCAAAAACCGAAGATCAACTAATGCTGCCAGTTTTTTGAAGGGTGCAGAAACCAATGGCTGTAACACTAAGGTAAGATTCCACAGAGGAGTAGGGTCCTTAACCAGAGGTCTAAGTAGAATGGTTCCTTTAAGGAATGTTTTACACAGTTTGGAAGAAGCCAGGGAAGAGATATTCACCCCACATGGAAATTAGAGATAGCTGCCAGCTGCACCTTAACTGTGGAAGAACTAGCACCCTGATGGAAGATGCTGGCCAAAAACTCTAAGACCGCTGAAAGAGGAGCCGTGAAAGGGTCCAAAGCTTTCTGATTAGCTCATATGGAAAAACATCTCCATTTGCTATGATACACCTTTCTGGTGGAGAATTTGTGAGCCGCCATCAAAATGGACTTTACGGGATCACAATCCGGGAGTCCTGATAATCATGGGAATCAGAGCAGCCAAGCCGTGAGCTTCAGACTGTCCAGATCTGGGTGAGGGATCCCTGATGGATGAGAAAGAAGATGTGGGACTGGACTTGTCCATGGAGGAACAACTAGGTTGCTAGGTGAGACCAGAGTGATGGGAACCAGACCTGGTGAGGCCAGAATGGGGCAATGAGGATAACCATGCTCCCCAGCCTTTGAGCTTTCTGAACAAACTTGGACATAAGCGGGAGTGGGGAATAAGCATAGAGGAGACAAGGAGGCCAAGCATGAACCAGTGCATCTCTGGGGGCTTCCCCCTCCAGGGAGTTCACAGTGAAAAACTCACTGCATTTCACATTGGAATGAGATGCAAAGAGATTGCAGCAAGGCTGACCCCACTTTCGAAAGATCTGTTCCACTACTGAAGGATTCAGAGGCATCAGAATCGATCTGCTGAGCCTGTCCGCTAAAATGTTGGACTGCCCCGAAATGTGCATCGCTACTAGAAAGCATCTGGTGGAGATTGCCCATTCCCACACTCTCATGGCTTCTCGACAGAGGGGATAAGATCTGGTTTCCCCTTGTTGTTGATGTACCAGACTACTGACATGTCTGTCTGAATGGCAATCATCCCTAAAGAAAGATGGGCATGAAGTGCTTGCAATGCTAAAAGAACCGCCCTCATCTCTAGAACATTGATATGCAACTAGGTCTCGGAGGGGATCACGTGCTTTGGAATGTCCTTCCCGAGAAGCACCCCCCACAGCTGGGAGGCATTCATGGTCACTGTGGTGTTGGGGAAAACAGGGTGAAAGGAATGTCCTTTGAGGATATCCAGAGATTGAATCCATCACTGAAGGTAGTCCCTGCATGCCCTAGAGATTCTTGCTGGAAAGGTGAGAGAAAGGTCTAACAGGGACCACTGGACTGCAAGTGTCCATTGAAGAACTCTCATATGCAGGTGAGCCAATGCCAAGAAATTGATTGTGGCCGCCATGGAACCTAATGCCCTGAGCACTGCTGTGGCTGTGCAGACTTGGGCATGAAGAATTTGTAAGACATGTGTTTTTAAACTATGTATCCTGTTCGGGGTGAGAAAAACTTTCATTTGAAGAGTGTCCAAACATGCCCCAATAAAGTCCAGAATCTGAACCGCCTCTAGAGAAGATTTGTTCAGGTTGATGGTTATCCCCAGATTGTTCACTAACCGGATGAAGTAATCCCTGGCCTGACATAGTAGATGCTCTGAGGGGGCAGCAAAGAGACAATTGTCCAGGTACGGGAAGACCTGAATACCCTGGAGCCTCAGGTGAGCTGCTACAACTGCCATCACTTTGTTAAACACCCTGGGACTGTGGTGAGACCAAAGGGGAGGGCTCTGAACTGGTAGTGATTGGCTCCAAGCCAGAAGTGAAGAAACCTCTGGGAGCATCTGTCCATTTTGATGTGGTAGTATGCATCCTGGAGATCAGTTGAGCACATCCAGTTTGTGGCCTGCAGAAAAGGCAGGATTGAGTGGAGCATGACCATCTGGAATTTTGTATTGGTTACTGACATTTTCAGTGTGGACAGATTCAAGATGGGTCTGAGGTCCCTCATTTTCTTTGGCACTAAAAAGAACCTGGAGTAAACACCGGATCCAGACTAGCCTGGGGCAACCGGTTGGATGACTCGTTTGTTCAGCAGCTTTCCTATTTCCAGCACTGTCTCCTCCCTTTGCACGGGTGGAATGTCTGGGAGGAGTTTGTTCTTGTTCCTTGAATGGAATGAAATATCCTCTGGATATGATTCACAACATTGAGCAAGCTTTTGTGATGGGCTACCATGCCTTCAGGTGTAGTGACAGGTGACCCCCGACTGCCTCCAGAGATGAGCAGTCAGGAAACCCCTTAGGGCTGCTGGCTGGGTCTCTCTGAAAAGGGTTCTCAAGACCCGAAATTCCTAGGACCCCTTCTGCTTCTCAGGTGGCATCTGTTCTGACCCCCTTTGCCTCTGGGGGACAAAGAATCCTGAGCTTCCCGGGAAAATGTGTGAGACTTCTGGAACCACATCTTCTTTGTTCCTCACTGTTTCCTGGAAAAGGATCTTTGAAGAGAGGAGAAGCGGATCCCGAGATGGCAGACAGTGTCTTCCTGTCCTTCTTGCTCTGGACCAAAGTCTCTTTCACTGACTTCCTGAAGAGGGAAGAACCATCATAAGGGGTGTTGGTGAAAGACAGCTTGAAGTGCTCCAAAAATTGACACAACCAGAGCCAGGTGTGATGCCTGATAGCAACGCCTGTCCCAGACGCCCTTGCGGTTCTCTCCATAGCATGAGAGAGCAGTCACATGGACGTGTTGACAACCGCTTTTAGGGTGGCCATTCAAGCGGAGAAGGTCTTCTTGTCCTCTGCCGGCATGGATTCTGGGGTAGACTCTGTGATCTCCTTCACTAGGTCTCTCTGGAGTCTAATGGCATGTGCCATATAGTTCAGCGCCCTCACTGAGAAGGTCGCTGAAGCATATACTCACTTCCCAAATGGTCCATTGCTCTTGGTTCTCAATCAGGGGGATGGACCATGGAGGTCTCCTGAGTGAGCTCCTTCTTGGTGGCAGCTGCCACCATCATTGCATCTATTGGGGATCCCTTGTTCCAATGCGTCCTATCTGATGAGGGACTCAGCACTTTGTCGGTGGGCTTAGGGATGGTGTCCGGCTCCTTCCATGCCCTAGATGTTATTAAATCCATGAATGGATCAGCAGGAGGGGACACCCAAAAGGTAGATGGGCCTGAGCTGAATGCCTCCAGGAACACAGACTCATGTGAGGTCAGTTTAGGGGCTGACCACACCCGGTGAAGGAGCTCCATGAAGTCTCCAAAGGAGACATCCTTGGGGGGTGACCTTGGGGAATCTTCCCTTTCATCTAAGTCCATGTCTTCTGTGAGGGACTCTGGTGGAGAGTCCAAATGCCTCCTCTTACACTTATGTTTGCAGGGTACCTCCTCAGGGGGACTCTCCAAGGAGGACTCACAGTCCTCTTGATGTTCCACCCGAACTTCCTGGGGCATAGCGGCCACGGGCTGTCCCTGAGACAGCAAGATGGTCAGAACCTCACTCAGGACCAGGAGAGTCTGGGCAGAGTCCAAGGATGAAATGGTCAGAGACCTCAACACAGAGAGAACCCTCTCCACCACATTGAATACAGAGGGGGAGTGAACCTTTTGGGATGTACTGGCGGGGCCTGTCCCCCTCTGACCCAATAGGAGAGTTGGAGCCGAACCTTCAGGAGCCGAGATGCAAAGAGAGATACTCCACTCTGAAGTGCTTGGAGCAGACAGCACCCCTTCTTATCTGACCCTGAGGCTATGGCTCAGAGAGCCCAGATCTGATCCTGTCAGATCCGACAAGCTCAAGGCAATGGCTGGCATCGAGGTACATGGTACCATCGGTGCCGACCCCTCGACCCCGAGAGTCCTCGGATCCAAGAACTCCTAAACTGCCGATCAGATCGAAGAAGGAGTTATTGGTCAGAACAAAGGTTGCAAGGGTCCCCTCCGGAGGGAGAGGGTGCTAGCAAGACCCCCATCTGGATCTGAGTGCGGATGAATCTCTGCATCATCCTGTCCATCTCCGCTTTGCTTAAAATTCGGGTGGAGCGGGAGGACGCCACCGAAATGGAATGGGAGAGCTGGTGGGGAGAAATCCTTACCGGGGACCAGCTATGAGTCTCCTCGGGCTTGGAGGAGAACCTGGGGGAGCGAAGGCAAGGAGACCCAGGCCTAGTCACTGGCCTGATTTTCGGTGGAGGTGCCACCTCCTATGAGCGGTTGGGTGATCACCTGAGGAAACGGTCCTTCTTGGCCTTGTCCCCTTCCCTGGACCTCTTGGCAGGAGTTTGAGCCCCAGAGGCCAGGGAAGAGGAAGTAGAAGCAGCAGCCACTGCTATCCCTGCTGGGGAGGAAGGGACAGTAGTCCCTGAGGAGGGGAGTAATCCCTTCAAAATCAGTTTGTCCCGCTTGTCCTTAAGTGCTCTGGGGTTGAAACCAGAGCAAATAAGATAGGGGACTTGAGGTGATCTGCATCCAGGCAAACCAGGCACAAAGTGTGGCCATCCGCCGGAGACAGCTTATGGCCACACTCTGTGCATTTTCTAAATCCTACCTTTGGGGTTTCAGCCATACTCAGCCATACCCACACAGGCCCACAAGGCACACACACACACACACACACACACACACACACACACACACACACACACACACACACACACATGGTCTCTGATAGAAAAGAAGGAGAAGAGAGAAAAGTTTTTTTTTTTGATATCTGACGCAGTCGCGAGTTTGAAAAAGGACGTCAGAAAGAAGATAGATACAGTCAGAAAGAAAGAACCCAGAGAAAAGTTCACTTACGTGACCCATTAAATGGAGCTCAGAAACCAATCTTGTAACCTCTATGGTGGTAAACAAGATCTGAAGGTAGAAGGGAGACAGGAGGGGGCATTATGGGTAAGGGGAGGAGTCTGGATCTCAGATCCATAGCTGGAAAATGCGGCCGTGTTGGATCCAGTCTCTGAATCAATTTATCCACCCATTTACAGGATATGAATCAAATTTAGATATGCTATTAAGGTTTCCAAAGTAATTGCAAAACCTCATAAATGTGTTAGGCTTGGAAACCAGTATAATCGGACTGTTTCATTCGCTTTGGGATTATTCTGTAACCCCAAGTCTAAGAAAATGTTATAGTTTGTCCCTAGGTGCTTACTTTGTTATGGTTTTAAGTGTATCTTTTCTATAGGCACAATTTCTATGTTGTGATAAATTAAACTTTTTTTACCAGGCAGCCCCCCCCCCCCAAAAAAAATGTCCTTATTCCCGAGTACACATTTTTTCACTTGTTTTTTTTTCCTGAGAGCATGGTAATGTATCTCTCTTTTGTACTTTAGGACTTATTGTTGGAACAGTAAGTTCCTGAGAACACTTTTGTGGCACATCTGTCCTCTGCAATTTCAAAAGGCCCTTGTAACTGTGCACAACACTTCAAAAGTCCCTTACCGCTATGCATGACACTTGTTTTCAGCAGTGGGTACTAATACATGCTCTTTATCTCCTTGTTTGAACTCAGTAAAATGAGCATTTCTGTTACTTGTTTCCTTCTTTGCCTCTTTTGCCCTCTCCATGTGTTCTTTTACTATAGACACCACAGTTCTTAACCTATTCTGCAGATCTGCAAAATGTCCTATCACACTTTTAAAAGAGGGTGTTTTCTTCAACCCCTTTTCATTTGCTACAGCTAGCAAGCCTCAGATATAACTGCTGTATACCAATTTGTATGGTGTGAATCCGGTTGAGGCTTGTAGCATTTCTCTTACAACAATGAGAAGACATTTATTTATTTATTTTATTTTACATTTGTTAACTGGGGTAGTCCGACTGGGTGTGAGCCCATTTTCATTGGAGGCCTGGGGAGAAAAGCTCCAGAAATACAATTTACATAGGCATTAATAAAAAAGGAATAAATACATTGATGTGAAAAGAAAAATACAAATGTACAATTTGGCATCTTAGATAGAGTAATAACAATTATGAGAACAATCAATAGTACACAATAAGAAATAAACATCATAAAAATTTGTTGATGGAGTCAAGATTTTTTTTTCTATTACATAGAAGTTAATTAAGGGAAAGGATTAGCTTGGAATAAATAGAGAAAGAGGAGAAAGGAGTTAGAGGAAGGGGATAAATTTGGAATGAAAGAATATATTTACAGGTTAGATAAGAAGATATATAGGGGGAGATTAGCCAGGGTTGATACAGGAGCAGATCCATTTGCTATATAAATAGTCTTTTAGGTGTTTCTTAAATTGAGTTTTGTGATGCTTAAAATGTGTTGGGGAATGTTGTTCCAGATTTTAGAAATGTGGTGGGAATAGAGGGAATCCCCAGCCTTATTTTTGCTTTTGGAGACTTGCAGGAGGGTTTTGTGAATACAACGGAGTTGGTGAGTAGTTGCATATGGTTGGAGAAGTTGTTGTAAGACAAGGATTTTGTCTGGGTGGTATACTAAGTTGTGGTTAAAAATGAGTTGGGTATAGATAAGATATTGGGAAAGTTCTAACCACTTTAATTGTCGTAAGGAGGAACAATGGTGTGACCTGTGTTAGGAGTTAGTGGCAAATTTAGCTATTTTGTTATAGCAGGATTCAAGTTTGGAAAGTTCAATTTTGCTAAGTTTGGTAAAGATAGAAGAAGCATAGAAGAGAGGAGATAGGAGGTGACTTCTGGAGATATATAGTCTGGTTTGGTTAGTAAGAAATGGCATAATGTGGTAAAGAGAGCAATGTCTGATATGCGTTTTTTAATGGATTGAGATATGTGAATATCAAATTTCAGTTTATCAATGATAACACCTATTAGCTTTGTTTGAAAGGTGGCATTTATGAGTGTGTTGTTAGAGGAATGTATGTGGAAAGAGATAGGAAGTATGGATGATTTGGTTGGGAGGAAAAGCATAAGCTTGGTTTTGCTTGGGCTCAAAATAACATTATATTTGTTTAGCCAAAATTCAACCTGTAGAAAGGATTGTTGTGTGATTTTTCTGTAGCTGTGAAAGGGGGGATACATTACATATAAGGGTCAAATCATCTGCATATTGAATAACTAGAGGAGTAGATTTATGTAATTATTTAGTGAATAAGTTAAAAAGAAGGGGTTCTAATATGGAACCTTGTGGGACTCCAATATTAACAGGGAGTAGAGATGATAGCTCTTGTTTCCACCTGACAGCTTGCTGGCGTTTAGTTAGGTAACTATGGAACCATGATATGGTAGCATGACTGATATTCAAAGTGCCTAGTTCTGACAATAATTTCTGATGTCAGACTGTGTTACAGGCCTTAGCTAGATCAAGAAAGAAGGCAGAAACAAGTTTGTTTTGGTTTCTGTAATGATTTATGGTGTTAGTAAAACTTAGAAGGGCAATTGTAGTGCTATGGTGGGAGCGAAAACCATGTTGAGTATGGGAGAGGAGGTTGTTTGATAGGAGGTGATGTAGAGGTTGGGACTGAATGCATTTTTCAAGTATTTTTGAGAGGGGTGAAAGGAGAGCAATTGGTCTATAGTTTGAGTTCTGTGGAGTTTCCCCCTTTATGCAGGGGAGTATTGTAGGAGATTTTCCAGAGAAGAGGGACATAGTTTTCAGTGATAGACTGATTGATAAGGATTGATATGGGGTATGCAATGACTTCAGCAGCTATTTTGAGAAATTCAGATGGTAGATTATCAGCAGCAAAGCTAGTAAGTTTGAGTTTTTTAAGAAGTTTGTATATAGTGTGAGTTGGAACAGGTTGTAAGGAGAAAGTACTAGTGGGAGAGTTATTAATGGTTGGGACCTGTGGTGATGTATTTTGATTATATTTAATGAGAGAGCATATAGAGTTTCTGAAGAAGGAATTAAACTGTTTAGCTATGTTATCCATAGAGGGGGATGTAGTGGGTATAGGTGTGGTAGTGTTGCCAGGTTGAAGAAGTTTGTTAATGGTGAACCAACATTTTTTGGGATTTTTTTTTATTTTTTTTGTTGTGCAGTGATGTAGTACATTTTTATCTGCTTTTATTTGGGATTTAGTGTTATTTATAAGCTGTTTGTAAAGCATTAAGTTATCTTGGTTTCTGTTAGTTAAATAGTGTACCCATCCCTTGTCCCTTTGTTTCATAAGATCTTTGGTGTAATTTGATAGCCAGGGTGAATGGTGCATATTTATTCTAGCAGATCTACAAGGGGCTAAGCTATTTAAGATTTCCAGGAAAGTAGTATTAAAATGTTGCACAGCAGCATCAAGTGCTAATATTTTAGGGGATACCAATTAATCTGGTGGAGTAGGGAGTGAAATGCTTGAGTAGTAAATTTTGTTTTATTATGGACTAGTCGGTAGACTGATTGTCTAGGTGGACTTAGATTATGTCTAAGTAAAAATGTAAAAAAGTCATGGCAGCAGTTGGTCCCACTTTTCCCAACTCCATAAGCTTTCATACCTTTAATGTTTTAAGAGTTCAGTTAGCTCATCTGTTTCAGGGTGGTATACAGATGTTTTTAGCTGTTACACTGTAAAAATACTGGCATAGTTAATGCATTACATTGGACAGGAATGGGGTGTCTTGGTTAATAAGAATTTCTTAGTGAAAAAAAGGAGATTCCTAGTTATTGTACTATGGACTTTACCTTGATTGTTCTTAGAGATACAGCATTGGGAAGTTCTATTACATTGTTCTTAGAGATACAGCCTCGGGAAGTTCTATTACATTGTTCTTAGAGATACAGCCTTAGGACGTTCTAGTACATTGTTCTTAGAGATACAGCCTTAAGACGTCCTGCTACATAGTAAATAATTACCATGATATACTGATCACTATTATTCAGTTTTATTAGGACTCACAATGTCCCTTACTATGCATTCAAAAGGCACTTCTTCAGATTCTGCTGATAGGGATGACTGCAATTAAAGATACAGACAACAGGCGAGAGGGGGTTGGAATTTATTGGAGAAAACTAGCAAAGGAACCAAGGTATTGGGAACAAATAACTAGACTGGGAAATGTAATAGAATGGGAAAAGGCCAATAATTTATTTGAACTGCAGGTTAGAGATTGCCTTTCCTATCAAGGACGGATATCAGAGTACAGGCAAAGAGAAAGAAATGGGGGGGGTCCTAAATGAAAGACCAGTACTGGTAGAGTTTTTAGTAGAATCTAGAACAGAAGCTGCCATTAAAAAAGGAATAATTAGGCGAGCATACAAAATGTTGCATGATAACTATAAGAATCAATCAGAGGAGTTTAGAAAGGATTGGGAAGAGAGGTCGGATAAGTGATTCACAAAAAAACAATGGGAGGAAATGTATATGTCTCCCAAATATGCAGTAAAATCTAGAAGATTTAAGATTTTTGCTTGGAAATGTTTACATAGATATTTTTATACTCCAAGTAGACTTCAGAGAATTTTTCCTCAGGTAGACAGCAAATGTTGGAGGTGTAATGGGGAAGAAAGAGGTACTTGGGATCATATTTCTGGGAGTGTTGTGGGTTGGTGGACTTTAAGGATTCCCTGTGGGATGCACTGTCGGAGATGCTGGGTGGGCGGATTAGTGTGACAAGGGAGATGATTTTTCTGAGCTATGATACAGAATCAGAATTGCCTAGACATGGTAAGGCCTTGCTGTGTCTAATTATGGTGGCTGCCCAAAAAGCAGTTACTAGAAAATGGAAATCAAAATCTAAACCAACTATATTAGAAGTAGTGAATATAGTATCATAGATAAAACAACTGGAATTGAAATGTTTAGAAAAGGGTAGGGACAAACTACATAGGAAAAATCAGAAATGTGGAACAATACATACAGGGGGGGAAATTAGGTTTAAAAGAAGGCAGGGCTTACAGTAAATGAGCTATGTTATGTTTGACTGGAAATGATTGGGTAGATTATAAGAGATGTATAATGTTTGTGACTGGGAGTGTGCCAGTATGGTTTGTGATGTAAAATGTTTGCAACTAGTATTGGGTCAGTATGGTTCGTTTTTATTTATATAAATGTATGATTGCTTATGTTGTAAGTGATGGTTTAATAAAGATGTTTCTTGTTTAAGAAAAGAAGTAGGAATTGAATAATTTATGTAATGTTGCTTAGGTTATAGTATGTTATAAAGCAATATACATGAAGTATAATGTTTGTTAATGTTTATTTAATACAGTTTGATTAGTTTTGTATAAAACTAATTGCCTGTGTCACAAGTGATAATTCAATAAAGGTGTTACAAAAAAGACACTTCTTCATTGGATACATGTATCAGAGGATTGTTAAATCCTGCGCTGAGTGCTGTCCTTTGATACTCTGGTTATGCTCCTCTATGGCCTTCATAATATTAGGCCAATAAAATCTAGCAAAGACTTTAGCTTGTGTCTTGTCCATTTCTAAATGACTACCCAAAATGTGGCTGTTTGCATAGGTCTCAACTGTCCAGATTTTCTCAGAATGTCTAGAATTTTGTCTCAGATGTTTGGTCTTTCGTCATAAAATTTGTGGTTTCTGGTAAATCATTGAAGATTGAAGTCAGTAAATAATTACACACATTTGAATTTCAGACCATATTCTTCAGAAAATGTATGCTAAAGCAAAACTTGTTATTCTAACAACTTTCTAAGTTTATAAGGGCAGTTATTACAATTTGTCCCTATTTTTTGGCCTTTGTACCCCTATTATATGTGGCTTTGTCCAGATGTTTAGTGCTAAGAGGTTGACAGATATGCCTGTGTGCTATCTTTTTCCTTTTTTTATAAATCAAACTTTACACATGATTCTGAAAAAAATGATACATATAAAACTGAGACTAGAGATGATTTAATTTTGAACTGACCTATATACACAGATGGACCAATACTAAATGAACTAGGCAAGATAAAGAAAATTAAAGAGCACAGACTTTAAAAACTACTTTTCCTTTAGAAAGATTATCTAACTCTTTAACATACATATCCACCCCCTGAATGTATGCCCAGACTCATGCAACAATTGAAACTCCCACAAAGGTATCTTACTAAATTGTTCTTAAAATGTTTTGCAATAATTTGGAGCTTGTCTCCCCTGGTCTCCACTGAAAATGAGCTTCTACCCAGTCTGACTTTCCTGATAATCAAATGTCAATAAATAAATAAATAATACAAGGCCTAAACAACATATCTTACATGGACTTGACTCAAAACCCTGTCACTATGCTCGGTATCCTACATACTGCTAAGAGGTGACATGTGTCTGGCGCATGAGGCATCCTCCAGCCCAGGACTGATGTATTTACTGCACATCAGCAAGTCAAATGTCATTTAAAATACTCAGTCTAGGGATCTAAAGCTCTTCTGCAGTATTATCAGAATGGTTTGGAAGGACAGGTATATCTTGCAGAGGATACTGCTTCACTGGAATAGGCACAACTTGGATCTGTGGAAAATTTACCTCAAAACTGCCTCCTGTACTACTAATGGACAGAGGTAGCTTCTAAATGCTTTATTCTATGCACAAGTCCCCATGATATGATGCCAGTTATTCTCAATAGAATAATATATAATTATTGACCATGTTACAGTAAGTCCAGTCTAACACCAAATGAGATAAGCTAATTCAAGCACTATAAGGGAAATTAGCTAGGCTTAAAGTGGCCCACAAGGGCAGCTAGCCTAGATCTTACATGTAAACCTATGAACCTATGTAGTAGGATTAACCAGTTCTTTCACAATCGAACTCAATGAATAGCGTACCACTTGTAACATTCAGACTGGATATTTTTATGTGTATTGTTGGGACCACTTACTCACATACTTTACTCTCTGAACACCCAAATTGTTCCAAAGTTTCCTTTTGACTAACTCCTACAATAATCTGTACTGTTTTAAAATGTTGGAATTCTACTTCTGCTTCCATCTTTGAGTTATTATCTTTTTCTGGAAAGAAACAAAATCACTGAGAACAAAGTTCTTTCATGACTCACCATATACTATCTATTGGTATTCCTAACAAAAATGCTAGGGAGGAGAATGTAGCCCTTTCAGGCCACAGCTATTTTAATAAACTCTGATAGTTAAACAAATATTGAAAGATAACTGGAAAAAAGTACTAGGTAATCAAGATTTGACAGATATTATTGGCACTACACTTACATTTACTTACAATAAAGTATGTATGTAGTTTAAAGACAAAGCAGGAGTGTACAATAAAGTTGATAATGGCATTTGTAGTAAAGGTCTGCTTGGCACACATCCCTCTTATTTTTGTAAATCCTATAGTTTTATGAATACTGGTACTAGTGTAATTTTAAAATACAGTGCTAGAGAAATATATTAATCAGAGGTTTAATTGTAAATCAGAAGGATTAGTTTACTTAACTACTTGCTGTTCCTGCGAGAGTTTATGTGGGGGTAAAACTATTAGAAAACTCTCGCAAAGAATATATGAGCATGTGATAGCAATAAAGAAGAAGGGTATTTATAATACCATGGCAAAACCTGGTTTAGGCTGTGTTAATTTTAAGAAATGTTCTTTTTTGCAACTGAATATGTGAATAATAAACAATTTATAAAATATTTTAATAATTTATGGGAATTTAAGGAAGTTAAATGGCAAATTCTATTGGCAGCTGATATAAGTCCTGATTTAAATGATGCTATCAGTATTAAGTGTGTTTTGAAAGCTAAGAATATTTATTTTTTTATTTATATACATGTACATTTAAACATATAATTATTTGATTATGTATTTAAAGTTTTGGAAATTATTGTTTTTGATGTGAATGTATCAGCTGATGTGTAATGTGATCAATTGTTACATATAAACTGGTGAACTAGTTTTTGTCTGTTAGTTCTGAGGAAGTTCCATTTTAAATAAAAGGAACAAAAGCATTTGATATTAAGTTAGTGAATTTGGCTTTTTTTTCTTACTTCATGGTGACAATGATTTTTTTTCTAAAGCTCTGAGTGTTCCTCTTAAATTCATGCCACTTTGGGGCAGGCCCTGAAAATGTAGACTCATGTTCCTTCCTTGCCCATGTCACATCTTCAACATACTTGGGAGCATCCTGGTACATCCTAGCTAACCTTGTTCATGTATTAAAATAAATAAATTAAAAAAAAAAAAAAAATATATATATATATATATATATATATATATATATATATATATATATATATATATATGTATATTTGTGCCAACATTTCTAAACAAAGATCTGAAATCTCCATATTTTTGAGACTGGATACATTTTTCTTCCATGTACCCAATTCCAGCCTATAAGCTGGTTCTTTTCCCTGGTCTCCGTTCTATTGTTACATATAAAGCTAGCCAGTCTGATTCTAAAATCTGTGCCAGAGGGGTCCAGATGCTTTTCTCAGCAAAATAATAAGGCTCATGTAAATCAAGTATCCAGTGTTGAAATCTAGTTGATTTTCTGTCCTACCTTTAACCTGCTACCTGAATATAAATTTTCATATAGATATAGCTGATATGTGGGTGGCGCAGTGGTGTATAGTTGTTAGCATTATTGCCTCACAGCAGGAGGTTCTCCAGTTCAATTCTTGGCTGTGGTGCCTCCTGTGCAGAGTCTGCATGACCTCCCTGCATTTGTGTGGGTTTCCGCTGAGTGCTCCAGTTTCTTTCCACATTCCAAAGACATGCAGTAGGTGGATTGGACACTCTAAATTGACCCTAGGTGTGAGTATGTGCATGCAAATGTGTGTGGTGTGCCCTCTGAGGAGGGTTAGGCCTTGGACTAGCAACCTGAGCTTGTAAAACTGGTAACTGCTACAGAAACAATGAGCACTGATAGGTGCTCGTTGTCTGATGTACTACATGGTATGTAAACAGGTGAGAAAGACAGATAGCTGATATGTATGCTGTCAGCTGCATTCTTTCTGTAAATACCATTCTGTCTGGGCTTCTTCTCAGTGACCAAATCAAAGCTTGCATTATAGGAGCTACTAACAGACAATAAACCAGCCTCTTATTCCAAAATAGAGTGTAAGCCAGCTCTCCATGGAGTTGACGCATCTCTTCCAACAACTCTTTCCAAGAGGCCTGTACTCTTGAGCATCCTACAGGAAGAGTGTTTTAGCTTGTACCATTCCCCAATATCTAAAAAAATCTGGGGATTCACAGTTCCTCTTTGTCCACTGGGGAAACATCAGTATCCCATGTTACCCTGGCTTTTCCACTTCCCAAAGAGTACTGAAATAAAGCCTATCAGGTTCGCGTGGAAAGGTTTAGATATCATAGCACATCTGGGGTAGTACAAACATCTGAAGAGTAGAAATCCTTTGGTCTAAGTCCAATTGAAGGACTTTCTGTTTAGAATAGCCTTAACATTCTGAAGGGCTTGCTCATGCATAGCTAAAATGATATAGGACAGTGTAAAATATAGCTGCACATTTAAATATCTGAATATCTAAATTTCTCCTAGTGTTTTGTACACCCATTTTCAGGGAGGTCTGGGAAAAAAGCTCCAAAGAACTGTAAAAATTTTATGAAAAGTACAATTGATACATATTACAAATAATAATCACATAGATAATGAATATCAGAATTGAAAATGTGTAAATATAATGCCTTTTATAACAGTAATGCAATATAATTTAACAGTTAAAGAAGAAGTAAAATCAGTTAAACTTAAATATAAATCGAATAGTTATAAAAAGTATGTGTTAGTATATGGCAAGGAATAAAGAGAAGGGAAAAAAGGAAGAGAGGAAGAGATGAAAGGAGAAAAAAGGAGTAGAGAGATATGATGGGAAACAACAGAAAGGTCAGTAACACAGCAGAAATAGACAGGAGAGAGTAATAAAGACTGGGATGATTTCATAATGTAAATTTGATAGCAGATGATAACATTAGTTCAAAAGTAGATACAGGGGTAATACTTTATCAGGCAACAGTTTAGAAGGAAAAAAGTCAATGGTAATGCTGTACATTTGATAATGTTGGCCCTGTACCCTGAAAGGTGGCCACATTATCCAGTAAAGAAAACAACTGTGATAAATCCCATTTTTAATTCATTAACAGTTCCAGCACATCACCTGGATAAAGGGCAAATTTCATTTCAACCAGTTTTACTTTAAATCCTCTAATTGGAAATGTCATCAAAGTTGAACTCATGGGCTCCAAATACAAGAAATATCAAGGGAGGTAGTGGACAACCATGCCTTATACCTTCTATAAAGGGGCAGTAGTACATTCAATAGGATCACTTACATCTGCAACATCTGTCCCTCCATATCCAGTTGTATAGGTCTAACAGTGTTCCATAATGGCCTAGGATCTTAACCTGCAGAAGGGTCTCAATTTTTAACCCTAGACTCTCCTCCAAAATTGGAATGGTCAAACATACCACTCCCTTTGGAGTCACAGTAGGCAATGCCAATAATATTCAAAATTAATTTTCTCCACCTGGCTGACAGCTAGCTTTTGGCTGAGTGACTGTTATATTACCTACTAAACTAACTTTTCCCATCTAGCTAGCTGAGGGATCAAAGCCCACCACCATTCTGGAAACATTCTGCATTCTTTCTAACTGGGGCTATACAATCACATGACTTCTACTGCTTGCTTCACCTTGCCAAATGTGTTTAATAAAAAGAAGATAGTTATGCGTCACTGCCTCTGCTATGTAGCCATACCAATCTTACTAGCCTAAAAAGCCTTATATATATAATGTAGCCTAATAATGTTGCTAACGAAATCCTTATCTGAAATATTGCTTCTAACAAAATTACTTCTATCAAAGCCCTATTCATCCATCAGTGCCTTATTATACTTTCCTATTTCAAGTTCATATAGAGGTAGAAACAGCCTAATATCTAAATTAATTCTTCCCAAATAAATCCATTCTAGCACTTCTGCCTAAAACATTTCCTCTACGACATTTCCCCCTAATTCATAATGTGATCATTAACATGAATTTTCATTCACTCAAAAGAGGGTATAAGAGAATCTGATTCAATGCTGTAATACATAGACAAAAAAGTCCTACTGCTGCTCATCCATTCAGGATGAAATAGATGAGCCTCCATAGGTTCTGTTCAAGCAGCTTTATTATCTACAAACATCAGGATTGAGGCTTAATAACTTTAACTTAGATAAACTTATAAACGAACTAGCTATTACACTCATACATTCTCACTCTCTGGCTGCACTCTTAAAAAGGCACTGAGGCTAGTACGTGCTTGCTCTTTATATGCACGTTCAGTCCTTAGAAATGCTTCTTAAAGGTACAACACGGCTCTCTAGTCTACATCCTCCCTCCCCGAGAACTGAGTCATGCAATATTGATGACATTAATTGACATGCAATTGATACAAATGATTCTTTGCCATGCAATTGTACAGAACTAGATACATATATACAACTACATCCAGGTTGCTGTGTATTTCATACTAGGTCTGGAAATGCAACAAATCAACTGACATAGAAATTAGAGGTAGGTTTAGCAACTGGATTGTCTCTGCTGAATGTTCAACTTTGGGTCCATCAGGAACATCATCAGAAATGGAAGTAGGAGTCAAGACAAGTTCTGCAACAGGAACATTGTCTGGATTGCTCTGAGATCTGCAGTCTGTATCACAGGAACAATTCTGCGACAACTGTTCTGATACAGGAAGTAGATGTCTGCAATTTCTCCTGTACTCCATACCCTCCGATTTCACAAAAGAGGATCTCGGCTCTGCAAATATACTTGTTACTTGACCAATCTGGTGGAAACCTTTCACGATTTGTATCCATACTGTCTTTCCTTCTTTCAAAGGATGACGAGATCTGCTCGATTTATCATAACAGGATTTCTGGAAAGAACGCTTTCTGAACAATTGGGCTTTGATTGCTTTCTTGTTTTTAGCTTTAGGCCTCAATAGACTGGAACTGATAGGCAGTGTTGTTCTGGTTTGCCTAGATAGAAGTCTCTGAGTGGGCGAACCAAGTATATCGTCAAGGGGTATGTTTCTGAGACTGAGTAAATTCAAAAAGACATCAGTATTATCACACTTTTACTTCTCCAGTAATTGCTTTGCACTCTGTACTGCATGTTCAGCTAGTCCATTCGACTGTGGATATTCTGGACTACTAGTAACATGTACAAAGTCCCATTCTTTTGCAAATTTCTGAAACAACTGACTAGTAAATTGGGTACCATTGTCAGAAATAACTTTGTGTGGACTACCATGGACTGAGAAATGAAGTTTCAACTTGATTATAACAGTAGTGGAAGTTAGATTAAGTAGTAAATCAGTCTCAAACCAGTTTGAATAAGAGTTTACCAACACTAAGTAATGCTGATTGTTCCAACTCGAATATATCAGTGGCTACTGTTGACCAAGGTAGTTCAGGAACTTGACTTAGCTGAAGTGGTTCTTTTTGCAAATGCGGTTTAGTACTATTGCATACTGAACAAAGAGAAAGTACTTTATCAATGTCTTTTACTAGAGAAGGCCAAAATACTAGTCCTCTCACCCTTCTTTTTATAGATTCAGAACCTGGGTGCCCACAATGCAAAATCTGGATATATTTGTGTTGTAAGGAAGAAAGAACAACAATTTTTGAAAATAATGCCATCTTCCATCAACATCTCATCTCTGTGAGAAAAATAAGTTTGCACTTCAGGTGGTACACTAGATTGCTTTGACGGCCATCCAACATTAATATAGTGGTTGAGCTTTTGCAAAATTAGATCAGTCTTTGTATGATCTCTCAGCTCATCAAGTCATGTGACAGAAAAATTACGCACTTCCATGACATCAAAGTCAAAATTCTCTGCATGAAACTGTTCTATGGTATCTCTGGGTGATCTGGATAAGGTATCAGCCAGATGAAGAAGTTTGCCTTTTGTATAGACCATTTTGAAGTTGTACTTTTGCAATTTGAGCATCATTCTTTGTAATCTCGCTGGAGCTGAATGCATAGGCTTCTTTAAAATAGTGACTAGAGTTTGGACCTCAGATATAATCATGAAACTTTGAACTTGTAAATACTATTGCCAAAAGTTCTTTCTCAATCTGAGCATATTGCACTTCCATTTGGGTAAGAGGTTTAGATGCATAGGTCTACCTTCTTGAAGAATAGCTGCGCCAAGACCAAATTTTGAAGCATCACAGGAAAGAGTTACTGGTTTATTGACAACATAGTATCTTAATGTAGGTGGGGTGGAAACTTTCTGCTTAAGGTCATCAAATGCTTTCTGGTGCTGTTCCAACCAAGACCATGTAACATTTTTACATGTTGGCTCTCTCAAAGGTGCTGTCAGCTCATTGAAGTCTGGTACAAACTTGCCTAAATAGTTGACCATACCAAGAAAACGTTATAGAGCTTGAACATTATCTGGTGCTGGCATCTCAAGAATGGCTGTTCGCTTGGACAGGTCTGGTCACAAGCCAGTGCTAGTAAATAAATGACCTACATATGTAACTTCTGGTAGTCTGAATTTGCACTTCAGAGGATTGAGTTTTAAGTTCACTTTACGTGCTCTGTCTAGAACTTTCTTAAGGTTTCTGTCATGCTCTGCTTCACCATTGCCTCCAACCAATAAATCATCTACTATTATGGGACAAGGATAACTTGAAAAAATTTGCTTCATTGCATGCTGAAAGACTTCACTTACATAATTTATTCCAAGTGGCATCCTGAGAAATCTATATCTGCCAAACGGGGTACTGAAAGTAGTCAGTAATGAGAATTAGCGATCAAGCATCACTTGCCAAAATGAACTTTTGCATCCGAGACAGAAAAAACAGTGGCATTTGGTATTAGGGCTGCGACTTCCTTGACTGTACGCATTGAATGATGCAGTTTCTTTAATGCTTTGTTCAATTCTCTTGGGTCAATACATATTCTGATTTCATCTGTGTCTTTTTTGTGGGCTGCTACCATGGACGACACACATTCAGTTAGTTCTGTGACTGGACAAATTACACCTTGCTGTAGCATTTTATCCAACTGAGCTTTAACTCTATTCTGCATAGCTATCAGAACTTTTCTTGCCGGTCTGACCACTGAGCTGACCTCTGAATCTAATGTCATAGAATATACAGCTGGAAGTTTGCCCAACTTGTCATCGAAAACATGAGCATACTCTGAGAAAAATAGCTTCAGTAAAATTGGAACTAGGATATGTGCTTATTTATTTATTTATTTTACATTTTTTGACCAGGTTGGTCCAGCTGGGTCGGAGTCCTTTTTCAGTGGAGAGATGGGGAGAAAAGCTCCAAAATTACATAATAACTTAAAACATAAAACTAAATTAATATAATACATAGTTAATTCAACAAAAGTTCCCAGCAGTGATGAACAAAAATGCTGGGTTTAACATGATTAGCAATTAGACTCTACAAATCAGCAGAGCAAAAGGTAGATAAAAACAATTTACATTGTAGTGAAAGCAAAATACATTAGGTACAGTGCATAGTAAAAGGTAGATGATTAAAAAATGTACATTCTTAGTCATCAGTTCAGCTGAGCAGTAGCAGTGGGAAAGAACTAGTTAGGCACAAATGATTCTGTTAGCAGCTATAGTGAAAATGTAGGTATAAAGTAGAGAAAATAAAAATGTAGGAGTAGTGAAGAGAAATATAGTAGATTAGAGAGGTAGCTGGGTGACAGGTATAGGAGAAAGGAGGGAGACTGGTTGGCAGAGAGGAGTAGGGTCAGTGTGGGGGATGATAACACTGACATAGTCTCTTATTGCTTAAGTGATTTTTTACTGCATTGCTGAACTGGTGTTTGGGTCTAATATTTTGAATGTCTAGTGGACATTTATTCCAGTTCTCAGCAGGGGAATAGCTGTAAAGTTTTTTACCAACGTTGATCTTTGGTTTGTATATGGAAATGAGATGTTGTTCTGAGCTCTGAAGTGTTCTTCATGGGGTGTAGGAGGAGATAATAGAGGTAATGCTGGGGCAGAAAGTGGGCTGGTACAGTATAGAGTGAATTATCTGAAGCTGAGAGAGGAGAAGGTTATGGGGAAGTTCTAACCAGTTCAGTTTTCTGAGTGCTAAGCAGTGATGAGAAGAGTATGGTAGTTCAGGAGCAAATATGACTACCTTGTTGTAGCTGGACTCTAGTTTAGTAGTAAGTGAGGTTTGTAAGTTGGTGAGGATTTGAGAGCCATAGAGAAGGGTTGATAATAGGTAGGCATGTGATAGGGCTGTCTTGGTTTTAGTGGAAAGAAAGTTTTTGTTCTGTAAAGGAGTCCAAGTTTTTGGTAGGTTTTCTTAATGTTACTTACACATGCTGGTCAAATTTCAGTAGAATGTCAATAAAGACCCTAAGTAGTTTGGTATGGTTTTCCACCGTGATGGGTGTGTTATTGTGGGAAGTGATGAGAAAGGTTTCAGATGGTTCATTGTTTTTGGGACAAAAAGTTAGAGTTTAGCCGTCTTTGGGTTTAAGATTAGATGGTTTTGGTTGAGCCAGTTTTCAATAGACACACAGGAACTATGAGCTGTAGTCTGTAGGTCGGAGAGGGTATCGGCAAAGGTGATGACTGTGGAGTCATCAGTATTGTACCAGAGATGACTGTGGAGTGGAGGTAATTAATCTATTATATGATGAACTTCTTTGGTAAAGGAAAGCAAATTAGTTCTCAAAGAAGTTCATCATATAATTGATTAATTATCTCCACTCCACCCTATAATGACTGCACAGGTCTTCGGACTACATAGAATAACAAGCTGTAACAGCTCCTAGCCAAATAACAGGAAAGCACTACTGAGCCTTCAGTCTGTATTTCTTCATCTCCATAAGCAACAAGTTTCACACATCTAGCCACATTGAGTTGTTCACCAGCTCTCACCTTAGCAAAAGTGTCTGCTGACATAACATTACACTTTGAGACAGTGTCTACGTTAAGCTTGATGGATTTACCATTGATCTGGACAGTACAAAACACTTCATTCTTTGCCAACAAATTCACTGCATCAACCTTTTCACCAATCACTGACATACCGTCTATGCAGAAAGTAGAATTGCAGCTCTCTATATGATCAACTTGCTTTTTTAAGTGACCCTGCTTTACAACTATGTGAGGTTTACTTGATTTGCAAAACTTTTGAAAATGGTTCCATTTTTACACTTGTGACACTGCTGACCAAATGCTAAGCATTTTTCTCTTTTAGACTCATGATTGGCACCACAATTGCGACAGTTAACAATATAACTGGATTTGAGTTTTGCTGGCTCACCCTTGTACTGCACTGAGCATGCTCTCTTTCCTGAGCTAGTCTTGGAATTTGCTAGAAGACTACAGGTTTTACCTGGGTGGCCTGCAGGGGTGGCAGTTGCAATGTGCTTAGGCCTGCTTTTGCTAGCCACGTGTTGCATGTTGTTTACATTTGCCCTGGAGCTTGCTGAAAACATGCTCTTATCACTTGTAAGCATACTTGTGTGCCTTTCTGTAACTTCATGGATTTGATAAATCTCAATAGCCTTGCTTAGTGTTAAATCACTGTCACAGCAAAATCTTTCTCACAGCAACATTATTAATACCACACACAAGCCTTTCCTTTATCAACTCAGCTTTTAAATCACCAAGCCGACACTTTTTAGCTTAGTTTCTCAGGTCAGTAATATAATCTGCAAAAGTTTCCCCTGGTTTCTGATCTCTTGTGTAAAACAAATGCCTCTCTAATGTAATATTTGTCTGGGGGTTACACATTTCCCTGAATTTGCAATTCAAACACTCAGGGTATTCACCTGATTCAGCCTGTATAACAGTATGACAGTTTCACCTTCTCCCTCATATACTGGTGGTGCATACACAAATGAACATTTTCTTTCAATGGCCTCTGACCCAGCTAGATTTAGCGAAATGAATGCCCTGGTGTGTGCATCTTTGTCAGAATAAGCTGCATGTATAACAGTATCACACTCTTGCTCAAATATTCTCCAATTCTCTGCAACATTCTGATCAAATACAAGTGGTAAGGTTTTTCGAAATCCATCTGTCATATTAAGACATACCAGTGAAGACTTTTGCAAGTATGCACGAACACACACACATATACATATGCCAGTATTTGTAACTATGCCCAATAGCACAACAAGCCTCTGAATAACTGAACTTTGGAAATAAGACTTTCGGGCACAAGAATACTCTTGAAATTACTGTACTGTAAGAAACCACCTCTAAGTGTAAGAAACATTTCAAATAACTGTACTGTGCAAATAAATTGGGCAGAAGAAGCTCAGAGTAAGAAACATGTTGAAGTAGTTGCACTTTGTGAATAAACAGTACACAGCACACTGAAACTTCCCAAATGGCTGTACTTTGCTAAATAACTCTTTACAGTGCAAGAAATACTCTGTAATGGCGGCACTTTGCGAATAGACATACCTAGGGCAAGAAACTTTTCCAAATCGCTGTATTTTGTCTGTAACTTCAAAATATATTCAATTGCATTGGTCTGTCCTTTTCAGCTGTCTCAAAAACTTGTAGCCCTTTTATTCTTACAGTCTCAAAAAGGGGTTCCTTTAAACCATCACTGTGATTAATGTTCTAAACAAAAATAAATGCAGTATCAATTCCTAAGAAAACACTTCTTTTTTATCACTTTGCAGTGACTTATGTGAGCTATTTTATGCATAGCATCTCTGCTTTTTTCTAGTCTTTTTACCTGACGTACAGTTGGACCAAATGTTTTCTACAGTGACATAGGAACCTTTCCAATTAGCCTGTCATGGACCTGTTTTTCTAAACATTTTCACCATGACAAACCCCTCCTTTTGGAATTTAGATTTCAAACTATAATCTGGAGGGGCATGTTTATTCATTCTTAATGCAGCAAACTGTAGTACTTAATTTGCTCCTGCAAATTTGTCATCCATTGGTCCTTCAATTACTACCTGCATATGCTGAGGAAGTACATGTTCACCTGTAGAGAAAGGGTTTATGGACTGTCACAAGCCACTGGGGGATGAAACAGACCAGGCACATTGTCGGTTTCGGAAAATTGATAATACTGACATCACACATGGTTTTAAAGACACTGTTACAGTTTTAAAGACACTGTTACAGAACCCTAGTAGAGGCATTAGTCTACATGATTTTCAGAATAGTTGTTAGAGTTTGAAGAAAAAGGAGTGCAGCATGTATCTGTTTCCACAAGATTGCATTATTAACATTAGTGACTATTCCTAATGCATACAGAACATCCATTCACTGTATGGTAGTAGTACCCCGGTGGTTTACAAAAAACAAACACTTTATGCCTTTTCCCAGTCCCCTTCTGGATATTTAAATCTAATGTTAACTGATTTACTCTTATAAGCAGGTAATCTGGATATATCAAATCCCTAAAACACAGTCTCATCACCAATCATTTCCTGAAAAAAAGAATGAGACGTAACTGACACTGATGCCCCCCTGTGTCAATCGGTTGTTTTCCCAATCTCTTCCCTCTACCCTTCCCCACAGGAATGGCCTCCCATCCACCACCACTATGGACAAATTTGCTAGACAGTATGAGGGGGGTACCTCATCATGCAAGGCTTATCCGAGCAATGTCATTTTCAGGTAAGATCTCCTGACTGTCATCCTGATTCTGCTGAATTGCTCTTTCTACCTCCCCCTCCTCTACTTCTGAAGCTGTCGGTGCTGTGGGAGTTTGCAACTTTTCTGTCTATTGTATTACATCTAGCATAGGCTGTCTGAATCATTATCTCATCACCGTCCCCTTCAGTAGGTGAAGATTCAGCTGGTGAGCGACTTACTATCTCATCATCCTCCCCTTCAGTAGATGAAGATTCAGTGGGTGCGTCCCTAGAATGTGCATGGTATTTAGGGTATTCCTTTCAATAATCTGTGACTGGACCATCCCCCTGCACTGCTACAATTCTCTGTATTCTGGATTTATTTTTTTGCTTGGGCTGGGTATCCCATGCACTGTTTCTTTTTATTCTAGGTTTTTATTATTATTTTGCTAATCTCACTCCTGCTTTTCTTCTTTCTCCTAATCATTTTGTTTTAATGTCTTTACATAATACCCAGGGCATTCCTTCTTAAATATGACAGAAAAAGCATCTAAAAGGTAGCTTCTTCTTAGTGCTATCTGCCTCCTGCCATTTTCTAGAAGAATTAGTAATAAAAAAAACTTACAATGCCCATCTGACTTGCTGGAAAATTGATGTCTGTTGTAACACCAGAGTGGCTACTTCCCTGACATTTTTTGGTTTTCTTGCATGTGCATTTTTATAGCATCATCTACTTTGTCAAGCTTTGCCAAAACGTCCTGTATCATAACTTCATACTGTTCTGAAGTAAGCTTACTTTCTTTGGTTCTATGTACAAAACACCACGCTGAAACAAATGGATAAGTTACCTCCACCATGCCATCCAGGGAAGTTATCCTAAATCCATCCAATAGCTTAGAGTCAAAACATGTTTTACATGTGTGGACTTGTATAACTGCCTATAACCTGCCCTATGGTTGTCCCAGGTTCTAGGGAGGTGTCACTGCCTTATCATTGGCAGCATTCATAGTCTTGGTATGTGCTTCTTTTCCCTTAAGAGTGAATACATAAAAAACAGTCTGTTAACTCAACTCCTACTGGCATTCCCATTATGAAAGGAATTGTATTGGACATGGGATATTAAAAGACAGTATGGTGAAATGTAGGTACATTTTTAGTTTGGAATTAGAAAGTGTGGGAGTCTGGTACCTTGTAGATGGAAAAAGTGTTTTTATTGGTTAAATATGAGAAATCTGATAAAATGTTTAAGAAAGTATTGGTTACTATACTCAGCATACATTATGTAACCTGTTTTGTGTTGTTATGCTGTGTGGATGTACTGTATTGTATACTGGAGCTTTTTTTCTTCTCCTCCGCTGAAAATGAAAATGGATCTGGTCCAGTCGGAATTTCCCGGTTAATAAATGTAAAATAAAATAAAATAAATAAATAAATGTACTGAATGGGGACTTGCCTTCGGCTAATTAGAAATTGTTGAGTAATGTATAAAAATAGCAATGGCTTGTCATAATTTAGATTCACTTTTGGTGATTCTACACCATCGCTACAGATCACTCACCATTTCTCAGGACCCTCACTCTGCATTCCTGGAAACACTAGGAAACATAAAGGTTCTACTAAACACCCTGATATTGGATGATTTCAATTGGCCAAACATTAACTTGGAGAACTACTCAAGTACAAACTCCCTTGCCTGACATTTCCTAGAATTTATAAACTCAAATGCCCTGGATCAACTGGTCAACACCCCCACCAGAGGTGACAACATATTGGACCTGGTCATCACCAACATGGGCAACCAGTGTTTTACACCGGAGGTCAACCCCTCGCTGGTTAGATCTAACCATAAACTTATTACTCTGGATATCCGCATTCCGCCACCACCCCCGGTCAAGGAAACCACTGTGAAAAACTTTTCAAAAGCAAACTTCACGTCACTTAAGGCCGAGGTGGGAAGTTTCAAAGCCCCCGCTAAAAGATAATGCTGTCCAAGCTGCAAAATCCTTTACTAATGCACTCTACGGGCACCTACAAGAATGCATGGATCGTGCTATCCCAAACAAAACCAAGACTCACTCCTACAAGAAAAGGAAACCAGTCTGGTGGACCCCTGCCATAAACAAGCTATACAATAGAAGGAGGAAACTAGTACAGAAAAGAGTAAAATCCCAAGAAGGGAAGACATCCCTGATCATTATCAGCAAGAAACTACGTTCCCTCATAAAATCATCCAAGATTAGCTTCAAAAGAAAAATTGCCATGGACTCCAAAGATAACCACAAGGCATTCTTTAGCTATGTCAAGAATCTAAGTGGCAATTATCAGATCTGCTTGGAGTTAGTGCAGAATGGCACAAAATACACTGAACCGACCAATATAGCCAATATCCTAGCAAACAGGTTTAGTGCAAACTTCACCCCCCTCTCACCCCCAAATGGGCCCATAACTATACCAGAAGAATGTAGTGCCCCTGAAATCACAGACACTCAGGTTAAAACAGCCCTCTCCAAAGCCAAAAACACAACATCAATGGGACCAGACGGTGTCCCAGGCTGCGT
The DNA here is from genome assembly GCF_019279795.1 of Protopterus annectens. Taxonomy (NCBI): domain Eukaryota; kingdom Metazoa; phylum Chordata; order Ceratodontiformes; family Protopteridae; genus Protopterus; species Protopterus annectens. The sequence continues at coordinate 1,355,334,518 of NC_056743.1, read as the reverse complement.
CCTACATGAGCTCAAAGATGAACTAACCCCTCACCTAAACACACTGCTTAAAATCAGCCTCTCCACAGGCTATGTGCCCACAGAGTGTCGCACAGCAACAGTTATTCCACTCCACAAAGGTGGAGCCACAACAGACCCCAGGAACTATCGCCCTATAAGCCTGACTAGCTTGATCTGCAAAGCTATGGTGCGCATCATCATGGATCTCATTAACAGAGACATTGGGAACCTCCAAACACTGGACCCTACCCAGTTCGGCTTTGTTAAGGGCAGATCATGCCTCCTAAACCTGGTGGACTTCTTTGAGACAGTTACCAAGTCTATATACGAGGCAAAGATGGTCCACACAGCCTACCTAGACCTTGCAAAGGCCTTCAATACCATTCCCCACTCAGGTGTTATAGACAAGCTCACCAGCCTAAACATAAACCCCTACGTCACGAGATGGGTTGCTAACTGGCTCACGGACAGAACCCACATAGTAAGAGTTGTGAGCGCTAGGTCTGATTCTAAACTGGTTACAAGTGGCATTCCGCAGGGCTCAGTCCTAGGACCCCTCCTGTTTGGCATATACTTCTCAGAGGTACAGGCAAGCACAGGAGGACTATGGCTGACCAAGTTCACAGATGACTGCAAACTAGGGGCTATAATTGACTCTCCAGCTGACACAGACATCCTCCAAAAGGGTCTCACTGAGACAGATACCTGGTGTCAAAACCATGGCCTCAAGCTAAATGCCAAAAAGTGCATAGTCATCCCCTTTGGAAAAAACAAAGTACCCACAAACTACCACATAGGTGATAGCCTCATAAATACGGAAGACATAATAATGGATCTGGGGACCCAAGTAGATAGAAACCTCTCCATTGATAATCACATTGCCAAAGTGGTTAGAAAATCCTTCTATGTGGCCCACCTAATCACAAAAGGGTTTGCATCCAGATCGAAAGAGGTCAATGGGCCCCTCTATGCATCACTCATCAGACCCATCATAGAGTACAATGCCCCATTTGGGATGTACCTTACAAGACACCTGCAACAACTGGAAAGACCACAGAAGTACCTCACCAAGAGGATAACTGATCTCAAGCAGATGTCCTATGCAGCTCGACTGAAGAAACTCCAGCTGTACTCAGTTGCATACCGCATACTCAGAGGTGATCTCTGCCTGACATACAAGGCTGTGTCCAAGCCAGAATTGATGGACATGCTCTACTTAAAGAAAACCATATCCTCTCGAGCCACACACTCCAGGGATCAAAACATCACCGCAACAATAAATAGGATGTGCTGGAGGGATAGATTTCTGTCCCAGAGACTTCCCATGCTCTGGAAAAAGATTCCAATCTACATTAGGCAGAGCTCCTCACTAACCCTCTTCAAGAGAAACCTTGACGAGTGGATGGGAATCATAAAGTTTACCCCAGGGATCACTTCAATGGCTCTGCTGGACAGAGGCACAGGGAACTAATCTAAGAGGGTGGTGAAAGCCAACACATTCTGGCTAGGCTTATAAATGCCTTCGGGCAGATAGCCTAGTACCTACCTATGAACCTATTAACCTATTCTCATGAAGCTGCTGCCACATATTAGAAATAAAATTGCTGAAATGTGCCTTCTGTCTCTGAGAGTTTCTTTTGGACATCTAACCATTTCATTAAAGGTTACTCTACAGTAACTAACTTTATAAGATTTTATGATATAACAAGTTAGGCTAATGTTCATGGTCTTATATTCATAGTTGATTACCTGGATGTTGCCACAGTACTTGTCACTTCACCATACAACAAAATAATATCTGCAATTAAACTATATTAATCGTTATATTCCTGACTGGGTTAAGTGCTGAGTTGGATGTCAAGGGGTAGCCGTTCTGACAGCATCATCATCTGAAAGATACACAAGTATGGAGGTTCTACAGGATTCAGTCCTTGATCCATTGGGTTTAATCTAGTCTTTTCAATGGTCTTAACATCATCTTACATGGCTAACAAGGTATACTGACAATTTTAAACTAGAAACAATTATACACATCTGATTTAATATTCATTTTGTTTTATTTATTTGATTTATTAATCCTTTGTTGAGCGGGTTAGTACCCTTAGGCTAGTAGCCTCTTTTCATGGGAGACCCAAGGTAGTATTTATACTATGTGCTTAGATTAAGTTATAATTTATGTGAAGTAAGTTAATGGGATTAATTTTAGAAAAACAAAATGTAAGTTTATGTTTTTCTTTTTCTGGAAAGAGAGTAATTAATACCAATATCTTACTATGTGAAAAATATTAGAAAAACTAATATGTGTAAAGGATCTAGTGATATTAATAGGTGAAGGGCTGACATTCCATCGACATGTCAGATTAATGAGAACAAGAGACATAAAACAGATCATGCTATCATTTAAAACAATGTCAACAAGAGATCCAACGCACCTGTTACAATGTTTTACAATACTAAAAAGGCAAATACTTGAATATAATTTAGTTTTCTGTAGCTATAGTACATCTAGTTGAATATGTTCAGAGAAGATTTACAATAATAATTCCATTGTTATTTTCTTAACCCTTTTCAGACAGGCTGGCAAAACTTACTTTATATAGCATTAGTTATAGGGAATTGGGAGGTAAGATTTCCTTGCATTCAGGAAACACAATTCTAATTTGTTTCATACAGTGATGGAAATTCAGTTATGTATGAAGAGCTGAAATTTAAGAGATCTTTCTGCAAAAATGGTAATTGCATCTAACAGAACTAAAAGGAGTAACCTGTACATTAGTCAAATTATACCAAAGTTAAGAGTGCAAACATAAACTAGATTTTTGGATAGGCTATAGGAAATACAGTTATAACACCTAGGAGTCAGTATTCAGTGACAACCATTTAGTGCAAGCACTGGAATAGTAAACCTATGAGCATAAAGACAGGAAAACAGGAAGGAGTTTAGAATATATAATGGAATGATTTGAAAAGGAAAACAATACATCACTGGAAGGGAAGTAAGATATATATTTTTAAGAGTTTGGTCATAGTTTGGCCATTTGGGCTCTGTCTTGAGACCAAACAATTCTCCAGTTCTAGCAAACTTTCATAGCATTTGACTTTTTTTTAAAAACCTGGGCTTAATGAATATTGTTGAGATATTTGTTTACTGTTGAATAAATAGTTGGGTATTTGGAGCATTTCAAAACTGGTTAAAATGAAATATTAGGCATGCTATTGATATAATTTTTCCAGTTATGTATTTTTGTTTATATTAAGTAATGTTAGGTAGTTATTGATATTAAAAAGGTTTTTCTCCATGTGAACAAACAGGTATTTGAATGCAAAACTTTCAAGTATTTGTCATTTGGAATTATTAAGTGGTACATTAAGAGTTGGTAAAATATTAACCTATTTTTATATTTGTATGCATTGAAAATAATGTATGAAAATTTGCTAGAATTGGTAAGAACATGTATTTATAAAGCTAAAATTGATACTGTTTCTTTAAAAAGAAGATTTAAAATCTGTTATGTTGCTAATTCCTGTATTGCAGTGATGACACCAGCAGGCGAAGCCAGTTTGCAATAGTCAGATATTTCAGCTTGACTGCTTCACTGTGATTTACTTTATTCAATGGAATAAATATTGCTGATTTGCTACAAAGTTAATTTTTTATGATGTGCTGGATATTGGTGGAGTTGTATTTATATATATATATATATATATATATATATATATATATATATATATATACTACTTTTAAATCTCGAACTGACAGAATACCGAATCCCAAAAGATCAGAAACACGAAATATCACTATCTCAAAATGTTACAAACTCGAATCCCCAAATACTGAAACCAAAAATAAAACATAGAGAGTACAACTAGCTAATTCTCCACCACCATAGCAGGGGGGGGCTACACCCCCCTGCACCACCTATGTGGGGGGCTGCACCCACCACACCCCCCTGCAACTTAAATATACCAACTTCGAGATTGCACACATTTTAGAAGAAGGATAAATCCTAGCAATCAGTACAAGACACTTCTCTCTTAACAAGTTCACCCTACGTAGATAACACGGCAAACACTACACCCGTCCACTACAAGAAAATATCATGAATCATTATAAGTAAGGAAGTATCTGAAATTACTTACCATTACTAAAACCTGAACTTACATACCAGTTCTTCACATATTTTACACTTTACAATACCATAAATATCTCCACCAACACCACAACCTTCAAATGTTAACTCCACTATATATTTTACTTACGGACCAGGGAACCTTAAAGAAACACAGCAATATTAAGCCACTTACTGTTGAACTTGTATTACACTTTGTTATTCTGGGATTTGATTTTATAAACATTTTGAGATAGTGATAGATCATGCATCTGGGCTCAATCTTATGAGATTCGGTATTCTGGCAGTTCGGGATTTAAAAGTAGACCCATATATATATATATATATATATATATATATATATATATATTTATTTATTTATTCCAGTTTGATGACCAGGGAGGTCCACTGGGTTCAGGGAGCCCGTATTCAGTGGAGGCCTGGGAAAAAAGCTCCAACAGTACATAGCTACATGAATAATTACTAAGAAACTTTGGATTACTGACAAATATACAGGTAGCATTCATAAAGAAACAAACAATTACAATTTTGTTTAGGTATAAAAGACAGGCAAATGGCATTGAGGCTAGATTTTACAGTATAGTTATATATACATAATACAAATGAACAAGGTTAGCTAGGTGAGAGGTTAGCCAGGAGTAAAAGTGTAGGAGACCTTGAGAGGTATAGGGTGAAGAGTACAGTTGCATTTCCTGTTTGAGTAAAGGTGAAAATGAAGAAGAGTTTTAAAGTTTTCGAGGTCATTGCAGGTCCTAAGAGTGGAGGGAAGAGCATTCCATTTTTGGCTAAGGTGAAGGAAAGCAGAAGTTGACCAGCTGGGCGCTTGTGTTTGTGGATGGTGATTAGGTTTTGGTGGGTAGATCTGTGTTCTATGGGGAGTATATGGTTGTAGGATATTGGATAGTGCAGGGCACTTGGTAGGTTGGAATAGTAGTCTATAGGCAGTCATGATTTGGAGAAAGTCAAGTTGGTTATGGAGTTCAAGCCAGTTTAATGAGTGAAGGGAGGAACAGTGATAAGAGGAAGATTTGGCTTTGGTAGCAAATCTGGAGATTTTATTGTAACATATTTCTAGTTTGGAGGATAGTGAGGAGGATAAATTAGTAAGTAGAGGGGCACCATACAGCAGAGAGGGAAGGAGATAAGTAGTGGCGAGAGTTAGTCTGGCAGCAGGAGAGAGGAAGTGGTTGTTTCTATAAAGTAGGCCGAGTTTTATATGGGTTTTCTTTATGTTTAGCAGGATGTGAGTATTAAATTTTAGGTGTTCATCAATGGTTACACCAAGAAGTTTGGCGAAGGGAATGACCTCTAAAATGGAGTTGTTATGGCTGATTATTTGGAATGAGTTTTTATCAATAGGGGAGGACTTAGAAGGAGAGAATAGAAGGATTTTAGTTTTGTTAGCATTTAATGAGAGGTGATTTTGGAGCATCAAGTTTTAAGTAGTTGAGAAGGCTGTTTGTGTCAGAAGTTGGAGATCTGTTAAGTTGGAGGTGCAGCAGATCAAAGTAGAATCGTCAGCATATTGAACAATTTTAGTATTGGGTATGGCTTTCTAAAAGTTGTTAATAAAGATGTTGAATAGAACTGGGCCAAGTATGGATCCTTGGGGTACTCCAGTGGGGGTAGGACGGAAGGTGGAGGTGCCCTGGCCCCATTTGACAGCCTGGGATCTGTCATAAAGATAACTGGAGAACCAGGAGAGAGTTTTATGGGAGAGATTGAGATTAGACAGATGATTAAGAAGGTGGGTGTGGGAGATGGTATCAAAAGCTTTAGATAAGTCCAGCAGAACACTACTAAGTTACCTGAGTCACGGGCTAAATTGACAGTATGTAAGAAGGAGAGAAGGGTGGTGTTGGTACTATGTCCTGGGTGGAAGCCGTGTTGGGTAGGAGAGAGTAGCTGGTGTTTGGTAAGGAATGGCAAGAGCTGAAGGTGGATGCATTTTTCAAAGAGTTTAGAGAGAGGGGAAAGGATGGCTATGGGGCGGAAATTAGATACTTAACCTACTTAACAGTTTTTGCCACCCTTGTGAAGTGGAAGAATATATGCAGAGTGCCATAGTTTGGGTACATAGGATTCAAGTAGGGATCTATTGATCAGGATGCTAATAGGGAGAGCAATACCCTTGGAGGCTATTTTTAAGAAGGAGGAGGGAATGTTGTCGTGGGCATTGGAGCAAGGCTTTAGTTTAGAGAGTAGTTTCTTTATTTGGTAGGTGGAGATGGGTTTGAGTTCGAAAGTAGGGGGGCGGAGGGAAGGGATGTTTGGTTGGGGTGGGGTTGAGGGTTGTTGTTGGTAAAGGTCTTGGTTAGCTCAGCAATAGAAGTGATGAAGAAGGTGTTGAATAGTGAAGCAGTTTCAAGGTCAGATTTGCTGGTGTCGGGGCAGGGGTTGTTTTTAGTATATATATATATATATATATATATATATATATATATATATATATATATAGGAGCACTACAAAATCCTGAAAGCCCAAAATACTGAAACTCAAAATCCTGAGACCAAAATTTTGAAAGTTCAAACTACTGAATCTCATAATACTGAAAACACACAAGATACCAACACTTACTATAGTGCAGCACAAGTACGTACAGAAACAAATAAAAGACAAACCATATTAGTATTCTCCAATTATAAGTAGGGGTCAAGTCCCCCTGTACCTCTCATGTGGGGGGATACACCTCCACACCCCCTGCTACCTAAATATATCAACTCCGAGATTGCACTTAGTATAGTGAAGTGCAATCTCGGAGTTGATATATTTAAGTAGCAGGGGTGTGGGGGAGCAGCCCCCATATGGGGGGAGCAGGGGTGGCATGCTCCCCTGCTTATAGTTTAAGGGTAATATGTTTCTGTATGTACTTGTGCTGGAATATAGTAAGTGTTTGTATCCTGTGTGTTTTCAGTATTATGAGATTCAGTATTTTGAGTTTTCAGTATTTTGAACTTCCAAGATTTTGGTGTCAGGATTTTGGGTTTCAGGATCTTGGGCTTTCAGGATTTTGTAGCACTCCTATATACACATATATATATATATATATATATATATATATATATATATATGTATCACTCTATCTATATGGGTGTACATCATTTCAGCAAAATATAACACTAAACTGCAAATGATTGAATGCAAATGTTCAATCCTCAAAAGATTGAAAAAAACAAGAAAACATTTTTTTTTTGTGGTGGTGCTTGCCTCACACCATCTGCAAAATATATTTACCAACTTTGAGACTGAATTACAGTGGAGAAAGGGCAAATTTCCCACTCCCTGCTATACTATCACACTCCTGAAAATCATAATCCCAAGACTATAATATCAAAAGACCAAAATATTGAAGACCACATTCTTTAAACATCTCAAATACTGAATCCCCCTACCACTATGAATCTAGGAGCAAATGCTAACATGAACCACATTGGGGTATGGGCCCAAGAAAGAGTACTAATATATGTTCTGCAGGGGCAAGTTCATGAGTTTGATACTATGGTCTTCAGCAGTTTTGCTTTTTGACATTATGGTCACGGGATTATGATTTTGAAGACTGTGGGCTTCAAGACTGTGATAATAAACTTATATATGTATATACATTAACTATTGTAACATATTGGATAAAGCAAAATTTGGAAAGTGCCCTTAAAGTTGTGAAAAGTGACTAGTGTATGAGATATTCTCACATTAATTTAGTCAGAAAATTAAATGTTTTAGCTATTTGATTGCCAAATACTGCTTGCAGAAAAGGCGGAAGCTAAACATCAGGAATTCAATAAATTCCTTTCTCAATCTGAGGGTCAACATGAGGCAAGCAGTGGCTGTCTGAAGAACTTGGAGTTGTAGAGTTCATCATACCTTTAGGGACTGTTGGTTGATTTAGTCTGGTATTGTAGCCTTTAGTGTAGGGCTGGATCGAAGACCTGGTTGAGATCTGCAACAGTGGACTGTTGCCTACAACATACTTGTTGAAAGTGATGTGAGTGGCTGAGATAGTGTAATATAAAATTGGTGCAGATGTTACTAAGGACTGAAAGTTTGCTTGCAAAGTACTGTGAGCAACACTATAAATTTTGGCAACAGTTTTATGGAGCCAAGAAGTTGTATTTGTTTCCTTCAATAAACCTGTAATTATATAGATATGTGCCTCTATTTCCTTTTCAGGCCTACATTGGTGGAGAATGCAAGCATTTGGCCAGGGATCTGACAATTTAACATTCTTCACAAAACCTTCACTGCCAAATGAGTAACCTATTCAAGCTAGTATTTCCTTGGAAGCTACTACCATTTTTCTTTGAAGAAACCATTGTTTCCCTGACATGTTTTGATGCTAGGTCTTGTGTGCTTATTGAAAAGACTGTTGTTTTCACTGTTCTTCCTTGCAGGTTTCTCGGTGAACCAAATCATGGAGGAACTGTTAGAAACAGTCGATTGCTGAGACCAACCAGAAGTTGGTATGATTCAATAATAGCTGACTGGGATAACTAATGTAATTTCTACTCATAGAACTGTGTCATCCATAAAGCAACTGAGCAAAGAGTTGTGTTTTGAATAATACACCATCCAAATAAACTGGTGTAGATCAGAAAGAGTGAAAATCCTGATATCTCAGCTGACAGGAGAGTCATTAGAAACACAGATGAACACTGGAGAGGGACTAATTACACAGAGTGTGACAAACCTATAAAAGATATTTTGGTTAGGGCTAAGAAAACTTCTGAAGTACAAGCTGTAAAACATTTGTAACTGATCTTTTAATGCTGACAGACTGGTAAGAGTACAGATACATGACTTAACATGTATTTTAAAACTAGGTTTAGACCATACCTTTCAACCTCTTAGAGGAAGAAATCTGGACAAAGCCATAAATAAAAGTGGGACAAAGGCACAAACATAGGGGCAATTTTTAAATACTGTTCTTGCAAACTTAGAAAGTTGATAGAATAACAGGGTTTGCATTAGCATGAATTTTCTGAAGGGTATGAAGTCTGAAACTCAAGTGTTTGGCATTATTTTCTAATGTCAATCTTTAATGACTTGCTACTAATTTGCCAGAAAACCATGATTTTATGAAAAATGGACCAAAAATATGAGGCAAAATCTGGACATTCTGCAAATATCTGTATACTTGAGAGGTATTTAGAACTTGATGTTAGACATTTTAGCAATTAGAGGCTCTCAATAAAAATTTACCCAAACAACAGAGACCCCTAAGACAGAAACGCACTGGACCACCACTACACCAACCCCAGAACACATATCTTACCACCACAGTGTGCCCCTCAACCTAAGTCCTTAAGGCAAAACACTTTGCCCAATGTACTAATCATAGGAGACTCAGTTGGGAGGCACACTGATGTCCCACTCACTAGGTTGAACAAGGAGAAGGTGACAGTCAGTTGTCTATCAGGTGCCAGGATCCGCCACATAACATATGCACTCAGGTCACTCCACAACAAGTACAAATATGACTCAGTCATTGTCCATGGTGGGTGTGAATAACCTGAAACATACTTCCCTACGAGCAGAAAATTATTGACTTCAACAATTGGCTGAGTTTCTGGTGTCATTCTAAGGGGATCCAGTATCTGTCTGCCTGGGATGATATGATCGACAGACCTTGATGCTTTGCCAGAGACAGCCTGCATCTGTCACCACTGGAATACCAGGTACTGGCTAAGGCTCTTACCACCCCTATAGTGCCTTTTTTTAGACAGTGTTCCAAAGACCAAAATTCCACCATAACAGCTACAATCAAATGCAATCTGAGGTCATGCTGCTCAATGCTAGAAGTCTAAATCTCAAGATGCACTCACTCAAAGCTCTCCTCAAAATGGAGAATGTCAACATCTGTGCTATAACAGAGACCTGGTTTAAAGAGGCAGAAAGCACCCCTGTGCTCCCAGGCTGCAACTCATTCTATACCTTTTGGCCCCAGAATACATCCGGAAACTCCAAAGGCGGCGGTGTCTCCATATTCTTAAAGGATACGCACACCTCAAGACTGATAGCCCAACGTAATGCATCCGCGATACTTCAGGTACAACTAACACTGGATAAAACAGTGATACAAGTCATAGCCTGCTACAGGACCCCAAACATGTCCCTAGACTCTCACTCCATGTTCCTAAGCATCCTGAAATCTATCAAGGTCCAACCCAATACTCTCATAATGGGTGACTTCAACTACCTTCCATCAACTGGGAAAACTATTCAAGTACCAATGTACATGCCCAACGCTTTCTGGAATTTATCTATTCCAATGCCCTGGACCAGCTCATTCTGACCCTCACTAGAGGAAGCAACATCCTCGACATGGTTATCACCAACATGGGAGACTGTTGCTTCACACTATAGTCAATTCCTCACACTTAAATCTGACCACAAACTGATCACCATGGAAATCTCCATCTCACGTTCAACCCCCGCTAAGGTGGCCAGCCTGAAAAAATTCTCTAAAGCCGACTTTGGGCTCCTAAAAACAGAGGTGACTAACTTCTCGACACCCATTCCAATGGAAAATAGCTGCATAACTGCTGAATCATACACTAATGCACTGTATGAGTACATATACAAATGCATGGACCTTGCCATACCAAATAGAACTAAGACGCTCTCCTCCAAAAAAAGGAAGCCAATCTGGTGGTCCCCAGCCATCAATAATCTCTACAACAGAAGGATGAAACTGTTGCAGAAAAAAATTAAGTCACAAGACTGGAAAACCTCCCTTATCAGTCTCAACAAAAAGCTGAGATCCCTTATCAAATCCTCTAAAGCCAGCTATGAAGGCAGAATTGCGGCTGACACCAAAAACAACCACAAAGCCTTCTATAGCTATATCAAAAGCCTCCAAGACAATACCCAGATTTGCTCTGAGTTATTGCACAATGGCACCTCCTATACTGAGCCAACAGATATAGCCAACATACTGGCCAACAGATTCAGTGCCAACTTTACCCCTCTGCTCCCCCAGGGCCCTATCACAATAACAGAAGAAAGCCTGGTACCTACCATTTCTGTGGCACAGGTAAAAGGTGCATTGTCCAAAGCCAAGAATACAGCATCAATGGGACTTAATAATATCCCTGGCTACATCCTACATGAGCTACAAAATCAACTGGCACCACATCTGTGTGCCCTATTCAATCACAGCCTTACCTCAGGCTATGTCCCTAGCGAATGGTGCACTGCTACAGTCATCTTGCTCCATAAAGGGGAAGAAACTACAGACCCTGGGAACTAACACACCAATAGCCTGATGAGTCTGGTATGTAAAGCTATGGAGAGCATCATCATGGACCTGCTTAACAAAGATATAGGCAATCTCCAAACTCTTGACCCTACACAGTTTGGTTTTGTCAAGGGGAGATCCTGTCTGCTGAACCTGGTTGACTTCTTCGAGGCAGTCACCAAGGCTGTGAATGAGGGTAAGGCAGTCCATACATTCTACCTCGACCTGGCCAAGACCTTTGATGCCATTCCCCACTCAGGTATCATTGATAAACTCACCAAACTAGGCATCAATCCTTGCATCACTAGCTAGGTTGCAAATTGGCTCACAGACAGGACCCACAGAGTGAAAGTTGTGGATTCAAAGTCAGACTGTCGACCAGTCATGAGTGCACTCCAACAGAGCTCGGTCCTGGGCCCTCTCCTGTTTGGCATTTACTTCTCAGAAGTCCAGGCCAACACAGAAGGACTCTGGCTGACCAAGTTCGCTGATGATTGCAAGCTAGGAGTCAATATCAACTCTCCAAGTGATGCAGACATCTTACAAAAGGTCCTCTCTGAGACCAAGGACTGGTGTCAGAACCATGGCCTGAAGCTTAATGCCAAGAAATGTGTTATCATCCTCTGTAAAAAACTCAGTTTCCATGAATTACCAAGTTGATGGGAGCTCACTGAACACTGAAGGGGCCATAAGACATCTGGGCACCCAGGTCGACAGCCACCTCACCTTCGACCACCACATTGCCACTGTGGTCAGAAAGTCCTTCTACATGGCACATTTTATAACCAAAGGTTTCGCATCCAGGAAGAAAGAGGTCATCATCCCTCTCTACTCATCCCTCATTAGACCAGTCATCTATATAACGGCCCATTTGGCATGTACCTGAGCAGACATCTACTACAGCTGGAGAGGCCACAAAAGTACCTCACAAAAATAATCCAAGTCCTTAAACACATATTCTACATGGTCAGACTCAAGAAACTTAAGCTGTTCTCAGTCTCTTATTGTCTACTTAGAGGTGATCTCTACTTGACTTACAAAGCCATGTCCAACCCAGCCCTACATGAAATACTGCACCTAAAGAAATCCCAATCCCCCATGCCACATGCTCCAGAGATCACAACCTCATTACCACAATTAACAGAATATGATGAAGGGACAGATTCACCTCTCAAAGACTGCCCATACTCTGGAATAAGCTTCCCATTCATGTCAGTTAGAGCACCTCGCTGGTCCTCTTCAAGAGAAATTTTGACGAATGGATGGGTAACAGAAAGTTCACCCCAGGGAACACTCCAGTTGCCCTACTGGATAGGGTCACTTTGAATTAACATTGGGTGGCACAGTGCCTGGGCAATTTTTTGGGGCTATGCTTGTAAAGACTCCAGGGCCATTAGCCTAGTACACACCTTTGAATCTATGAACCTATGAACAGATTCAAAAGAGCTCTGCCACATAATCACTCCAAAAGTTATTTATAAATATGAAGACAAAGAAGGTCTACTAGCATTTGTTATAATTAAATTTAATAACAGAATATGGACCTTAGCTAATCTATATTGGTTCCCAGAAATTGGAACACGAACGGTTAGAAACACCTAGATTTTATTTCCAACAATTATAAAGGAAATCTTATAATGGGAGGAGACTTTAATTGTACCTTAGAAGCTTCTGAAACCACCAAGAAGTCTTTTCACGTAGCAACTATTTCAAAATCCTTAAAAAGATGGATTGATTCATTTCATTTAATAGACACTTTTAAAGTAAAAGATGATAAATCCTTATTATTTTCCCATAAAGATCATAGATTTGGAACACAAATCAGAATAGACAAATTATTCGTAGTTCAAGATTTACAAACAAAAATCCTCATCTTCTCAATAGTTCCATGCCCCTTCTCAGATCATGACTCTCTGATAATGAAGCTCCAAATAGAGTTTAAACCTTTAATCCTCTCAACTAGAATTCCATCATATATCACGAAAATTAAAGAATTCAGACCCTGGATTTTGTCAGAACTACAATTATTTCTTGAAATTAATAATAAAACAGAAATCAGTAGAGTCATGGTTTGGGACTCATTAAAAGCGTATTTATTTGGTAAGACCCTTAGCTGGTACAAAAACAAAGTTAGAGAGTGGGAAATTGAATCATTAGACTTGCAAAGCAGACTCTTGACAGCAAAATCTAAAAAAAATCTGAATTGTCCAGAAATCAAAAAGAAAAATAGAGGAATTAAATAAAAAAATATAATGACATTCTAACACACAAAACTTGCTAGCCTTGGAAAAATGAAAAATAAACTCATTATTCACCTCCCCCAGATATCTACATAACTTATCTAGAAGAATTAAAATACAATCTAAAGCAAATAACATTAGTAGTATATATCATGAAAAGAAAGAGAAAAAAGTATCAAATATAGGAGACATCCTTAAAGTATTTCGGTTCCATCATATGGAACACTTCAAAAAAGAAGATTTAGATACCAACAAAATAAACTTAAGTACAAACCTTATCAATATAAAAAAATTCCCGAAAACTTAAAACTAGACCTACAAAAACCTACATCCTACAAAGAAATTGTTGACAAGATAAAAGAAAATAAATCTAACAAAGCTCCAGGGATAGATGGTATAATTACGGAAATTTACAAACTCTTCCCTTCAACAGTAATCTCCCTTTTTCATAAAACCTTGCTAGAAGTCCAGTCAGAAGCAAAAATACCACCCTCATGGAAATATTATCTCATAACACCAATACTAAAAGATAATAAACCATCAGACCTTTGCACCTCATACAGACCTATATCATTACTCTATAATGATTACAAAATATTCATGTCAATCCTAGCTAACAGAATGAAAATCCCACTTTCAAAGACAATTAATGATGATCAAACTGGATTTTTATATAACAGGCACACACATGATAATATTAAAAGGATACTTACTCTTATAGATTATGTGAATAAAGAAGATAGAAAAATACTTGTAATCGGATTAGACATAGAAAAAGCCTTTGATTCCCTCAACTGGGAATATCTATTTAAAACTTTAGCATTATTTGAATTTCCTCCTCCCTTCATCTTATTACTAAAAAACATGCATATTAATAACTTAGCCTACATTAAATTAGGTCCTTTCACCTCAGAATCTATCCATATAATGAAAGGTACTAAGCAAGGATGCCCCCTTTCTCCTATTTTATTTGCTTTGGCTATAGAAATACTTGCAGAAATAAAATGCAATAATCCAAGAATAAAAGGAATAGAAGTCCATGACCAGTACATATCTAAAATAATGCTTTTTGCTGATGATGTTTTATTAACCCTATCAAACTCCAGAGAGTCATTAGGAGAGCTAGAAGAAGTAATGGAGAAATTTTATAAGATTTCAGGTCTACACTTTCATAGATCAAAATCAAAATTTCTATTTCTAAATAAGAAAAAAGAACTACAAGTTACAGATAAATCCATCATAGGAAAACAAGAACTTACATTAAATTATTTAGGAATAGTGTTATGCAAAAATATAAACAAAACAATATTAATAAATTATAAAAACATTATTGAAGCAATAAAAATATATATAGAAAAATGGAACAAAATTATATTAACTTTTAAAGACAGATTGCAATTAATAAAAATGGTCTTATTGCCAAAAATACTATATGTAGCATTAGCAATATAGTTAATTCCTGAAAGATGCATTCTTAAAGAAATAAACTCATGTTTAATAAAATTTTTATGGTATCCCAAAAAGAATAGAGTAGCTCTAACTCATCACATTAGACCCTGGAAACAAGGAGGATTGAACTTCCCAGAAATAGAAACATATATAAAAGCATCTGTGCTTAAAACTACAATAGACTGGATAAACCAAAATTATTTTGCCAACTGGAAAGAATTGACAACGGCTATATTAACAAATGAATTTAATCTGTTAAAAAAAATTGTAATAGTAGATAAATCAAACAAACACTGGTACATACTATGCATAAGTACACAATATAATATAACAAAACCTTCTAAAACAATACTGATTAATCGTTACATCAATTCCTACATATGATAAAAACTGCTTACAATATTCCAACACAGGACTGGTTAACCTTACAAAGCATTCTAATGTACACTCAAGATTTATTCAGATTAATTAATAATTCCTCATTTAAAGATATTCCCACTCTAATAAGTTTTCTGTATGAATTTATATATAATAGTTGTGAAAAGAAAAATTCCATTTCAAATCTTTATAAACAGTTAATAACATATAAAACAATTCTCAAACCATCATACTGGCAGTTCTTAACAAAATGTCAGTCATTGCAGTTAACAGAAGAAATTAAAACTAACATCTTACTATCAGTTAATTACACCTCTAACACACAGTACTGGAAATATTTAACTGGAAATATTTACATAGAGCATTTTTAACACCAGATAGAATTAAAAAGATCAGTACTACTACAAATGTTTTTTGCAGGAGGTGAGAAAACTCAAATAAAGCAGACTGGATTCATATTTTTTATGAATGTAATAAAATTAAATCATATTGGAATGGAATTGATCATTTTTACAAGCTTTATTTTATGAATCCTTTACCTCAACTAAAGTATTGATTATACTAAATGTAAATTAAGGTCCCTACCTGAATAAGACAAATATGTATTTTTTATGGACAATACTTGCTATATCTAGGAATGCATAACCAGAAGGTGGAATTCAAATACACCCCTGACCTTGGAAGAATTCTATACTTTACTGAAGACAACTGCATCGATGGAAATAAAAATCAAAGAACTACGAATCTATCCCAGGCCATTGGTAAATAATCCTTTGAAGAAAGTTATATCTTTTTGGACACTCTGCAATAATCAATATTATATCTCTGATAACTGATCTGTTAATTCTATATTTAATACTTACAGTGTATATAACTGAAAGTCAGGCTATTGTAAATATTGTATATAGTTGTTTAAAATGATATTTAAAAATATTATGTAAATGTTATTTTAATTGAAAATAAAAAAAAATGAGGAAAAAAAAGGAGCTCTGCCTAGTAATATAATGAGTATTGCAATGTGATCACAACAACTCTGACAAGCTTGT
This sequence comes from Protopterus annectens, assembly GCF_019279795.1. Classification (NCBI taxonomy): domain Eukaryota; kingdom Metazoa; phylum Chordata; order Ceratodontiformes; family Protopteridae; genus Protopterus; species Protopterus annectens. Next base: position 1,355,318,040 of record NC_056743.1, on the reverse strand, counting down.
AACTTCAGTAGAATGATTATTTGTTAGACAAAATGTTTAAAACTGAATTGTCTGCTTCTAAGTCTAAAGTTAAAATAAGACATGTGTCATCTTCTGTGAAACAGAAAGTACCAAGTAATGGGTTAACGTTTCAAATGTAAGCAAAGGGAGCACATTGCTAAATGTTGTTCCACTAATACTAAAAAGAGTGCTCCTAGATGAAATGTGAAAGCTGAAATGCATGCTAGAAGTGAAATTGCTGCTATTATGTGTGACATGTGTGACAAGACTGCAGCTTGAATAACTAGGTCACTTTTATGTCATTATGTAATAACCAAGCCATCAGAATGTAATGCATTTCTAAAGGGAAGAGGTTCAAGCTGTGCTAGAATCTGGCAGCATGATTACATTTGTTAAAAGCCTCTGGTATGTAGACATAGGACTACTAACTAAAAAGGGTGAGGTAATATGCGTTCCTGGTTATAGAAAGGCATGATACTGAACAAGATGTTACCATTACTTCTTACCCCATATTTTGAGTTAACAAATGCCCTCTTACATATAGGAAGTAAAGACAAGAATAAATTCAACATCAATTACTAGTATCAAAACTTTATGGAACACTGATAATGAAGCTACTCTATAGTCATGTGTTAGAAGGTCACCTGAGGATGGACAAAATTGGTTTTGAGTCCTTAATAGCATGGTATGGTAGACATGAATCATTTTGAAGGAGTCTATAAGAGATGGACTATATGGACTAAGCTTTTAGTCTATCTTGTTAGCTAAGGATCTTTAATGATTTTTTTACTTAGGAACCTCTGAGATCTTTCTAGGTATATGATATATTTGGACAGATACATACTAAAAAGGGCATTATAGTCTGTACTAATCAGGACAGAGTATAGGAAAATGATAACTTGTTTTGACCTTGATTAAATGCCTTTAATTTTTAACTGGGCTAGATAGCATGATTTTCTGATTAATGTTACAACATGGTACTCAAAGCATATTGAGTGCTCTAAGAAGATGCACAGAACTCTGATAACACTATCTCTATGGACTAGGGTGCCATCTCTTCTGTAAGCTGCTATTGGGATTTGTTTGCTAAAGGTAACAGTGCTACACTTCTTTGCATTTAATATAAGCCCATTGGTAGTACGCCACTGATTTGTATGTTTAGCCTTTACTATAGTAACACATTTTTAGATGATGAGTAACTGACAACATTAAATAAATCAAAAGTGACCAGTTCAATGGTAAAGCAGAACCTTGTAAACTCACGTAAACAAGAAAAAGTATAAAACGAGTTCTGCAAACGCCGTGCAGATCTGTTTATTGGTAAAAATAAAAACGCAAAGCTTTCAGATAACAATATCCTTCCTCAGTGCTAAAAATCTCTAAAATAAAACAACTTCATTTTTATAATACATTCAATTAACACATTTTTGAAGATCTCAGAAGGGGTTCCAGTTTTGAGGCCTGGGGCATGCCACTAGTTACATTTTAGCTTTCTGAGGTGACAACAGCTACTTTAACTATGTGTGTTCTACCTGTCAGCCAGTTTGCTGTATATATTAGAACTTAAGTGTATACATTTAAGTCTATAAGCTTATGTACAAGTCCATCATGGAGAATAGTGTCAAAGACCTTGGCTAGATCCATGTACTCTGTATGAAATGATTGGCCATTATCTACAACTCTAGTGACTTTCTTGAAGATGGTAATAAATTAAGTAGTCATGAATTCCCTTTTACAAAAGCTATTTTTACATGTCTAGCACAATAACTTTTTACTGTATTTGGGTGCTTGTACAATCACATACAATACATTCCATCCATCCATCCACAACCCCTTTTCTCATTTTGTAAATGGGGTCAGAGTGTCATTTTAACAGTGACAATCATCTAGAGCCAAAGTTTACACTGCTGAATAGCTAGCCCTGCCATGGTAGTTCTTCCAGACCACACACTCACACTTATAGTCAATTTAGAGTGTCCAATCCATCTACTGCATGTCTTTGGAATGTGGGAGGAAACCAGAGAACATGGACAAAACCCATGCGAACACACGGTGGACATGCAGACTCTGCACAGAAGGCACCCCAGTCAAGAATCGAACTGGGGAACCTCTTGCTATGACGCAACAACCCTATCTGCTGTGCCACTATGCTGCCCTACATTTCTAGGATATATACATTAGGCTTACTAAGCTGACAAATCTATAGTTCCTAGGATATAAAGTGGAACCCCTTTATGGAATGATATAATGATAGTCATTTTCCAATCCTCAGGGACATACTCTGCAGCTATGCTTCAGTGGAACAGCTTTAGGAGGGGTTCAGATTGGGTGAGTCTGGTGCTTTTAAATAAGCAGCCATGTATATTGTCAGGACCCACAGAGATGCTGTTTGTTTTCTTTAGAGAGTGTAGTTGGGACATGTTATGCAATACTCCTTGTGAATTTGTGAAATTTCAATGACTCTTTCTGAAAATGAAGATGACATTAAATTTACCTTCAAAATATGACCAATATATTTAAGGTCAGCATAGGCAAAACAATTATGAATTAATTCAGAGCTTCATTGTATACTATTTCTCCATTATCAAATGTAGTTAAATTAGAATTTATGATTACCCTTGGTTTTGTTTGTTAATCTTAATTCATATTTCATTTTTATCTTCTTTATGGGAGCTTTCAGATTTTTGGTAATTGTTCTGATGTAGTCTTAATGTTGGTAGAGTTTGATTTATTATAGGTCTTAATTTACTGTTTTTTTCTTTTCTTTTATTCTAGAATTTATTAAGGTTGATATTCAACCAAGCTGGCTTATTTTTACATTCCTCATTATATTTGGTTCTTTGGGGACATGGGTGGTGACTTACAGCAATCTGTAAAATCATAAAGCTTATTCTCCTTGCACTCATTAACTTATATCTTTTCCAGAAACAAAGATTGAAATTAGACAAGGTTAGTTCCAAAAACAAAATAATTTCTTTCATGACAGAATGTTTCAGTTCCTTATATATCCTATTCATTAGGCAAAAAAATTATTTTTGATATTAAAATTAGAAATGGATTCCTAGACATTTTTTTCTAACATTCATTTTTCTTGGCAGCATTTATGAGATCTCTATTTCATAAGCAGACATTATTGTTAAGGGCACTTAATTGCCTAGCCTAAATTAAATTCTTCCATTATGCAGTAGTCTTTAAAGAACCATTCTAAGCACATGTATAGAGATAAGGAGGGTGCCTTAATTATAAATGTATCAGCACCATAAATTTGTCACTAAAATGCTACCTAAGCTATAGCTTTGGAAATTTTACTATAGCCAAAGTTAGTAAAGCACTTGGAGTGACTATTGTTTTTTTTTTCTTATGGAGTGTAATGGTGCCTGAACTTCAAAGTCATCCAAATGAGAATTAATATGCAATTTGTACTGAATATAAGAATCATTTATTAACAATGAGATGTTAAGTGCTTACTTTAATTTTGAACCATCTCCACTGGACTAACAGTCCTTTTACAATGGTTATCTTATATGAAAAGCTCCACAAGAGTCCTACAAAAATAATTGCATAAATGAATGCACTGGTCACCACATTTACAACAAAAGGTGCAAAAAAAATTAATATATACTATAATATATACACATTGTAAATTAATAATGAATAAGCCATCTTACATATACGTAGCTGTGATAAATTACAACATGACAGATCAGTTTGGTATATAGAAGAAACAATAAGACATCAAGCACCAATAGCTCCTATATAGAGGTCCAAGTAATAACAAAGCAGTAAAATGCTGAGTTGTGCTGCTACTGATAGGTTTTAAGACAATCAATAAGCAGGATTATAATATTTTGAAAAGTAACTAACAGGAATTACATGACTTGGTGGTAGCTATTTCAGAGATTGTGTGACACCTTGCTAATAAACATTTCTGGAAGTCATAATTCTATACTAATTAATAAATGGGTTTAAAGTCAGATAGTTACTTGCGTGAATCATCACAGAAGAGATACCCCCTGATTTACTAATCTTCCTTGCAGGACTAATCTAGTCCTGCACAGAAGCGGCAGTTTAAGAGGAGGACGGCATCAGCAGGACTGCCAAAGTAGAGCGAATGAATTGTAGTGAGTGTGACTAGCCAAACATGCATTGCTCTCTACACAGGCATAGGAACAGACACAAAAGCATCCACAACTTCCATGTGTGAGAAAAGAACCCCTACCAGAGTTCTACATCACAGTACAGTATTACGATATTATAGCATACACCACAGAGATTGCTGGAATACTCGTTCCCCAAAGGTGTATTTCACAGTGATTGACATCAACAGGATTACCAAAGTAGGGCATTTGAATTGTATTGAGTGTGACTAACCTACATTTCCCTAATTAGTCTGTATGCATTAACCTCTGTTCTGGCCAGAACAAACATAATTGACATCAGCAGGATTGCCAAAGTAGGGCATTTGAATTGTATTGAGTGTGACTAACCTAAATTGCCCTAATTAGTCTGTATGCATTAACCGCTGTTCTGGCCAGAACAAACATAACCTGCCTTTGTACATTATGAACCCAGGACCCTGTACACTATAGTCATAGTAACTAACCACTAAGCCATCACAACAGTACATTGGACTGTGATTCCACCAAAGTAATCCCACCATAGGCTAATCAAACTGAACATGTGAAAGGAATGTATGTGCAGTTGTCCATAAAAGACCTCTCCAAGGCCAACGTCATGCTACTCAAGACAGAAGTGACAATGTTGTGACACCCATGGAGACAGGAGCTGACAGTTCAACTGATGAATCCTGCACTAAGGCACTGTATGAGCACAGCCACTTGTGCATGATTCCTGACATCCCACATAGAACCACAATGCTCTCCTCCCAAATGATCAAACCAGTCTGGTGGTCTCCTGCCATTAACAGAGTATACAACAGACGGTAGACACTGTTGAAGAAAATAGAATAATCCAAGGATGCAAACAACTCCCTTACCAGCTCCAGTAAGACGTTGAGATCCCTGAATGAATCTTCCAAAGCTGGTTATGTAACTAAAATCGCCACAGATTCCACAGACAACCACACAGCATTCTATAGTTATGTCAGAAGTCTAACTGGCAATGCTCAGAAGTGCTCTGAGCTGCAACAGAATGGCATTACATAAAATGCTCCCACGGAATGTACCAATATCCTGGCAGATTGATTTAGTGCCACATTCACCCCCTCTCACCCCCAAAAGGGCCCATGTCAATACGTAAAGGGTTCCATTGACCAGTAATCACAGCCATACAGGTAGAAAATGCACAACCCACAGCTAAGAATACAGCATCCATGGAACCAGATGACGTCCTGGGCTGTGTACTACATGAACTACAAAATGGAATGGCAACTCACCTAACTGTCATGTGTAATCATAGCCTTGCATCAGGCCTGGTGCCCACTGAGTGGCACACAGCTGCAGTTATCACACTCCACATGGGGGGATCCACCTGTGATCCCTGGAACTACCATCACATCAGTCTGATGAGCCCGATCTGCATGGCCATGGAATGCATTATCAGGGATGTTTTGTACGCAGACATTGGCAACCCTTAAACACTGGACCCCACACAGATTGGGCTCATGGAAGGCCATGTCTCCTGAAACTGATTGACTGCTTTGACTCAGTCTGCATAGCTGTTGAAGAGGGTAAGGCAGTCCACAAAGCCTATGTGGACCTCGCCAAGCCCTTCAACACCATCCCCCAGTGTGGAAACATAGATTAAGATACTAATCTGGCCATACATCCCTATGCCACTCGATGGTTTGCCACATGGCTTACTGAGAGAACCCAAACTCTAGGTGTAACTGACTCCAAATCCATCCCCAGACAAGTGACAAGTGGAGTACCTTAGAGTTCAGTCCTGGGACCACTGTTGTTTGGCATCTATATCTCTGAAGTACAGGCCAGCAGTACTGGACTCTGGCTAACAAAGGTAACAGATGACTGCAAAATGGGAGTCATTATGAGCCTGACTGTACTGCATATGTTACTGATACCAGCCTGACATCATACAGGTGGGATGGAGTACTGTTAACATCTTGTGCCCTTGCCGTGTAAGGTCCTGGTTATGGGATCTGCAACAGTTGGTAGTGTATTGCAGGGCAGATGTGTTTGGCTGTGGGGGGGGGGATACCTATTTGTGCATGACATATGTTGTTTGTGCCTGTCAGCCCCATTAATGGTGCATGTGGACATATATGTTTCTGTTATGTTCCCACTTTATCCACAGATGTATGTCCCGTATATACCTATATAGATATAAATATCTGCTTACATATATGTGCATATATATATATATATATATATATATATATATATATATATATATATATATATATATATATGGATCTAGGATGTTTGCTCGAGTGAGCAAATGACCGAAACTTAAAGCCGGCATGCCGAAAGTGCTTTTCACCGAAGAAGCACTTTCGCATAAGTATGCCTGTTGCCAAGGCTGTATTATGGTGCGGGTAAGGGAAATTTCCCTTTTCCCCACTGTAGTGTAGTGTGGTCTCAGAGGGAGAATATTAAAGTAGGGGGGTGTGGGGGACACATCTCCCCACATGGGGGGTGCAGGGGGGCAAAGCTCCCCTGCTAAAATGTAAATGTAGTGTTTTATTTTTTTTTGTAACACGCTTTAACGAAACCATTTTTCGATAAAGGATGTAAAACGGATCCAATATTTATTGAACTAGGTTAGCGCTTTCACAAACAATGCTTCCTCAGACCTTACAAAAGATCCAGATACAAGGTCTATAAATACATAATTAAAAATTCAAATGCTCCAATCACAAACAGATGTAGCACAGCACCATACATTTAAAGGGAAAAATTTCAATTCTCTTACAACCCTGCAAATGTAAACAATAAACATATATGGGATCACCTACATAAAAACATCCTTAGGAAAAATAAAATCAAAACATATATACAGAATAAATAAATAAAATTATGTGAAATTAAGTTTATAAAATTCACTTAGGTATCCTCCTTTTCTTAAGCAAGGGTTTAATTGTAACATGTTCATTAAGATCCTTGCCCCTATCAGCTCTTAGGATTATCATCCAGTTATTCTCTTTAAACTCAGTTTGGTTATGAACATCACACCCTCTTACTGTGGGCATAACAATGTCAATGACTCTAAATTTGAACCTATGTGAGACATCATGACTAATAACATGCTTTGAGAGGGCATTATGCTCAGTGCCTCTACGTATATAATACATATGTTCTCTCATGCGTTCTCTTAAAGACCTATTCGTCTTTCCTACGTAAAAAGAGGCACATGAAATACACTCTGCCAGATATACCACATTGGTGGTCCTACAGTTAGCATTAACACGAAACACGAACCTTCTATCTAAGTTAGGATGGTCATAATATTCAGAGTTATTAATCAAACCACAAAAATTACACTGGCCACATGGCTGCGTGGTACCAGTATCACATAAAGTGGAAAGCTCATCATTGTCATTGCACAATAACCTTTTCAGGTTCTTTGTATTCCTATAACGAAAGGAGGGATGACTACCAACTATACTGCCTATTTCTGAATCTACTTGTAAAATCGGCCAAAATAATTCAAAGATTTTTGTAAGTGCTCGATGATCTCTAGTAAAAAACAAAGGTACTTTGACATACTTTTGTGACATTTCAGAACTACCAGAATTCCCTCCTTCTATTCTTGGACCACAATATGGTCTTGCTACACTATCTCTAAGCACCTCCATATCATCCCAACATTTAGAAATTTCCATTCTATTATAGCCCCTCTGTAACAACCTCAATACAAGTTGTTCTTTCTCTAACTCAAAACCTTCCTGGGTAGGGTTCAGTCTAGACGCTCTAATCCCTTGCCCACGAATAAGGTTGCGAAAAACATAATTGGGGTGCATACTGCTTCTACACAACAGTGTATTCTTAAAACAACTTTTATGAAATACACCTGAATTAATAATAGAGCCCTGTAACTTCTCTATGAACAACTCTAAGCACTCAATCCGAGTCTTAGAAAAAGCCATCGTAAATTTCAAATGTCCACACAACTCATTCATATTATTGAAAAAAGTCTGCAACTCCAAATTGGTGCCTTTCCACAGAAAATACAAATCGTCGACAAAATGTCGATAGAACAATACATTTGTCTCAAAATCTCCCAACTTGAAAAGTGTTACATTCTCCCAATGGGCTAGAAACATATTGGCGTAGCTATTGGCACAAGAAGTGCCCATAGCTACGCCATGTTTCTGAATAAAAATCTGATCATGGAAGGAGAAGATATTACACTCTAATACTATCTCCAAAAAGAAGCAAATCAGCTCAATAAACCCTTCTACATAATCACTATGCAAACGTAGATATTTCTGTATATAACTAATCCCCAAATCATTGGGTATCATAGTAAAAAGAGATTGAATATCCATTGTTATAAAAGTTAATGCCTCAACATCACTTATGTTACTAATACATTCATACAAATCCAACAGGAATTGCTTAGAATCCTGAAGGACAAATTTATTCATACTAGTAACAGGTCTAAGATGTTTCTCTATAAAAATAGATAGCGGTTCAGTGCTCCATCCACCGCTCAAAACAATTGGGCGCATGGGTGGGGCATTGAGACGTTTGTGAATCTTAGGAAGACCTCTAATGATGGGTATCACAGGGTCAAATACTATGAGGAAATTCAACAAATCTCTAGAAATTAAACCAATAGTAAAAATCTCTTCAATAGAATTTTTAAATGTTCTAATGATGTTATGTACCTCTTCAGGTCTCATCACCTGATAGAACCTAACATCACTTAGCATCTCTAACATAATAGCATTGTATTGTACTGCATCCATAATTACAATAGATCCACCTTTATCAGCTGGTCTTATAATGATGTTATGATTACCCTTCAGGTCATTCAGTGCCTTTTTCTCATCCATAGTTAAGTTAAACTTCAAATCATTCCTATGTTTACCTAAACAATTATCATAATACTCAAATAGTTTTTCTTCAGTTAACCTCATATATGCTTCTAGCAATGGGTGATTAACAGGAGTGTAGGTGCTCAATTTCTTAAAACCAACTATTTGATGTGGTAAATTATCATTGGGCCCATCAAGCTGAATATTACTGTATTGGTAATTCAGCATGACGTTCCTACAAAATATTTTAAGGTCTAACACAGTATCTGTAACTTTACTATTTGTAGGGGGAATGAAATTAAGACCCTTACAAAGCACACTGAGTTCAAACTCATTTAACACATATGAAGAAATATTCACAACCAAATATATCACATTTTGCTACAAATTTTCTTTAATGTTTGAGCTTGCTGATACTCCCCCGACAGCTTCCTCTTCCGACGGCCCCTGCTCATGGACCTGTCCCTCCTCCCAAACCTCTCCATCTGGACAGGCAAGGGAAAAGGGATGCCATCAGCACGTACATTAGTGAAAGGAGTCGTACTGGAAAGAGGTTGCTATACAGTACTGACTTTGGGGTGAACCACCCTATCTTTGTCAGCATTATTATTACTAATAACAACATTGGGAAATAAATTTTGTGTATTCAGCATAGTCTCAGTCAAGTTTACGTTCACAGATGATGGACTCTTTGTTTGCTCTCCAGGGGCTTTAGAGTCCCTGGATTCATCAGAGCAAATAATGTCATTCGCACTTGAAGTATCTACCGAACCATTCACATACACATTACCATTTGAGCTCATTTCATTAGGTGTATTGACTTTCACAGGGGGAATAGATAATCCGGTATGAGTCACAGTCTCTCCTGGAACAACACATGGTCTATTATTGTCTCTCACTTGTGCATTCTGATTGCCGCGTGGCCAACAAAACACATGTCCAAGTTGGAAATCATTAGTGTCTCTTAAAATTTTCATTCTTTTCTGTTGAGCTAACTTTCTCTCAAACACGGCTATCCCATCAAGCATACTTTCCATTAGTGGATATAAGGTTTCACTTGGAAAGCTTTCAAATAATGAACACTGTTGCTGTCTTAGTAATTGCCTCAAATCATCCTCTTCAGGGCTAAAAAACTCATTCAACAACCGCATGTAGCTTGCACTCACCTCAAGATTCAAACGCTGCCATCTCGTTAACAACTCCGGATACAGCGAACCCTGAGTAGGCATATTGAGAATACGCAAACCTCGAAGCACAATCTTCTGTTCTAAACAATATTCAAAATGTTGGCGTTGCAACTGTAGCCTTTTTAGCCACAGAAAGTTCTGTTCGATCTTCTCAACCTGTCGTTGCATCTCCTCAGTATCATGCGTTGTCTCTCTGACGTTGGCTTCAGCCGCCTGACTCACATCAACGAGCCAGGGTAATTTCCTGTCTCGCTCCAAATAGGTGGAAAAATGCATTTGTAGTGCATCATTGGTATTCGCAGTCACTACTAGCGAACTAGCATCAGTTTTTTTGTTAGAGGCACAATCCACACTAACGTTATTCAATGCACCAGGTTTCTTCGGAATATAGTCCAGTTCAACAGTTGTCAGCCATGTCCCGATGAGTAAAAACGTCTAAAGCCATAATAATAATATATAACCAAGTAAATACCCAGAGGATAAGCGTCCCTTCACTCACAAAAATAATAAATAAGACAACCAACGAACTCTTCGAGATTGGGGACGGCCAAGGCCACATAAAAATACAAATAAAGCTCTAAAATATGTAAAACAGATCCAATATTTATTGAACTAGGTTAGCGCTTTCACAAACAATGCTTCCTCAGACCTTACAAAAGATCCAAATACAAGGTCTATAAATACATAATTAAAAATTCAAATGCTCCAATCACAAACAGATGTAGCACTGCACCATACATTTAAAGGGAAAAACTTCAATTCTCTTACAACCCTGCAAATGTAAACAATAAACATATATAAGATCACCTACATAAAAACATCTGTAGGAAAAATAAAATCAAAACATATATACAGAATAAATAAATAAAATTATGTGAAATTAAGTTTATAAAATTCACTTAGGTATCCTCCTTTTCTTAAGCAAGGGTTTAATTGTAACACGTTCATTAAGACCCTTGCCCCTATCAGCTCTTAGGATTATCATCCAGTTATTTTCTTTAAACTCAGTTTGGTTACGAACATCACCCCATCTTACTGTGGGCATAACAATGTCAATGACTCTAAATTTGAACCTATGTGAGACACCATGACTAATAACATGCTTTGAGAGGGCATTATGCTCAGTGCCTCTACGTATACAATACATATGTTCTCTCATGCATTCTCTTAAAGACCTATTCATCTTTCCTACATAAAAAGAGGCCCATGAAATACACTTTGCCAGATATACCACATTGGTGGTCCTACAGTTAGCATTAACACGAAACACGAACCTTCTCTCTAAGTCAGGATGGTCATAATATTTACATTTGCAGGGTTGTAAGAGAATTGAAGTTTTTTCCTTTAAATGTATGGTGCTGTGCTACATCTGTTTGTGATTGGAGCATTTGAATTTTTAATTATGTATTTATAGACCTTGTATTTGGATCTTTTGTAAGGTCTGAGGAAGCATTGTTTGTGAAAGCGCTAACCTAGTTCAATAAATATTGGATCTGTTTTACATACTTTAGAGCTTTATTTGTTTTTTTATGTGGCCTTGGCCGTCCCCAATCTCGAAGAGTTCGTTGGTTGTCATATTTATTATTTTTGTGAGTGAAGGGACGCTTATCCTCTGGGTATTTACTTGGTTATATATTATTATTCTGGCTTTAGACGTTTTTACCCATCGGGACATGGCTGACTTAACTGTTAAACTGGACTATATTCCGAAGAAACCTGGTGCGTTGAATAACGTTAGTGTGGATTGTGCCTCTAACAAAAAAACTGATGCTAGTTCGCTAGTAGTGACTGCGAATACCAATGATGCACTACAAATGCGTTTTTCCACCTATTTGGAGCGAGACAGGAAATTACCCTGACTCGTTGATGTGAGTCAGACGGCTGGAGCGAACGTCAGAGAGACGACGCATGATATTGAGGAGATGCAACGACAGGTTGAGAAGATCGAACAGAACTTTCTGCGGCTAAAAAGGCTACAGTTGCAATGCCAACATTTTGAATATTGTTTAGAACAGAAGATTGTGCTTCGAGGTTTGCGTATTCTCAATATGCCTACTCAGGGTTCGCTGTATCCGGAGTTGTTAATGAGATGGCAGCGTTTGAATCTTGAGGTGAGTGCAAGCTACATGCAGTTGTTGAATGAGAGTTTTTTAGCCCTGAAGAGGATGATTTGAGGCAATTACTAAGACAGCAACAGTATTCATTATTTGAAAGCTTTCCCAATGAAGCCTTATATCCACTAATGGAAAGTATGCTTGATGGGATAGCCGTGTTTGAGAGAAAGTTAGCTCAACAGAAAAGAATGAAAATTTTAAGAGACACTAATGATTTCCAACTTGGACATGTGATTTGTTGGTCACGCGGCAATCAGAATGCACAAGTGAGAGACAATAATAGACCTTGTATTGTTCCAGGAGAGACTGTGACTCATACCGGATTATCTATTCCCCCTGTGAAAGTCAATACACCTAATGAAATGAGCTCAAATGGTAATGTGTATGTGAATGGTTCGGTAGATACTTCAAGTGCGAATGACATTATTTGCTCTGATGAATCCAGAGACTCTAAAGCCCCTGGAGAGCAAACAAAGAGTCCATCATCTGTGAACGTAAACTTGACTGAGACTATGCTGAATACACAAAATTTATTTCCCAATGTTGTTATTAGTAATAATAATGCTGACAAAGATAGGGTGGTTCACCCCAAAGTCAGTACTGTACAGCAACCTCTTTCCAGTATGACTCCTTTGAATTATGTACATGCTGATGGCATCCCTTTTCCCTTGCCTGTCCGGATGGAGAGGTTTGGGAGGAGGGACAGGTCCATGAGCAGGGGCCATCGGAAGAGGCAGCTGTCGGGGGAGTATCAGCAAGCTCAAACATTAAAGAAAATTTGGAGCAAAATGTGATATCTTTGGTTCATATGTGTTAAATGAATTTGAACTCAGTGTGCTTTGTAAGGGTCTTAATTTCCTTCCCTCTACAAATAGTAAAGTTACAGATACTGTGTTAGACCTTAAAATGTTTTGTAGGAACGTCATGCTGAATTACCAATACAGTAATATTCAGCTTGATGGGCCCAATGATAATTTACCACATCAAATAGTTGGTTTTAAGAAATTGAGCACCTACACTCCTGTTAATCACCCATTGCTAGAAGCATATATGAGGTTAACTGAAGAAAAACTATTTGAGTATTATGATAACTGTTTAGGTAAACATAGGAATGGTTTGAAGTTTAACTTAACTATGGATGAGAAAAAGGCACTGAATGACCTGAAGGGTAATCATAACATCATTATAAGACCAGCTGATAAAGGTGGATCTATTGTTGTTATGGACGCAGTACAATACAATGCTATTATGTTAGAGATGCTAAGTGATGTTAGGTTCTATCAGGTGATGAGAACTGAAGAGGTACATAACATCATTAGAACAATTAAAAATTCTATTGAAGAGATTTTTACTATTGGTTTAATTTCTAGAGCTTTGTTGAATTTCCTCATAGTATCTGACCCTGTGATACCCATCATTAGAGGTCTTCCTAAGATTCACAAACATCTCAATGCCCCACCCATGCGCCCGATTGTTTCGAGCGGTGGATGGAGCACTGAACCGCTATCTATTTTTATAGAGAAACATCTTAGACCTGTTATTAGTATGAATAAATTTGTTCTTCAGGATTCTAAGCAATTCATGTTGGATTTGTATGAATGTATTAGTAACATAAGTGATGTTGAGGCGTTAACTTTTGTAACGATGGATATTCAATCTGTTTTAACTATGATACCCAATGATTTGGGGATTAGTTATATACAGGAATATCTTCGTTTGCATAGTGATTATGTAGAAGGGTTTATTGAGCTGATTTGCTTCTTTGTGGAGATAGTATTAGAGTGTAATATCTTCTCCTTCCATGATCAGATTTTTATTCAGAAACATGGCGTAGCTATGGGCACTTCTTGTGCCAATAGCTACGCCAATATGTTTCTAGCCCATTGGGAGAATGTAACACTTTTCAAGTTGAGAGATTTTGAGACAAATGTATTGTTCTATCGACGTTTTGTCGATGATTGTTTTTTCCTGTGGAAAGGCACCAATTTGGAGTTGCAGACCTTTTTCAATAATATGAATGAGTTGTGTGGACATTTGAAATTTTCGATGGCTTTTTCTAAGACTCAGATTGAGTACTTAGAGTTGTTCATAGAGAAGTTACAGGGCTCTATTATTAATACAGGTGTATTTCGTAAAAGTTGTTTTAAGAATACACTGTTGTGTAGAAGCAGTATGCACCCCAATTATGTTTTTCGCAACCTTATTCGTGGGCAAGGGATTAGAGCGTCTAGACTGAACCCTACCCAGGAAAGTTTTGAGTTAGAGAAAGAACAACTTGTATCGAAGGTGTTACAGAGGGGCTATAATAGAATGGAAATTTCTAAATGTTGGGATGATATGGAGGTGCTTAGAGATAGTGTAGCAGCACCATATTATGGTCCAAGAATAGAAGGAGGGAATTCTGGTAGTTCTGAAATGTCACAAAAGTATGTCAAAGTACCTTTGTTTTTTACTAGAGATCATCGAGCACTTAGGGAAATCTTTGAATTATTTTGGCCGATTTTACAAGTAGATTCAGAAATAGGTAGTATAGTTGGTAGTCATCCCTCCTTTCATTATAGGAATACAAAGAACCTGAAAAGGTTATTGTGCAATGACAATGATGAGCTTTCCACTTTATGTGATACTGGTACCACGCAGCCATGTGGCCAGTGTAATTTTTGTGGTTTGATTAATAACTCTGAATATTATGACCATCCTGACTTAGAGAGAAGGTTCGTGTTTCGTGTTAATGCTAACTGTAGGACCACCAATGTGGTATATCTGGCAAAGTGTATTTCATGGGCCTCTTTTTACGTAGGAAAGATGAATAGGTCTTTAAGAGAACGCATGAGAGAACATATGTATTGTATACGTAGAGGCACTGAGCATAATGCCCTCTCAAAGCATCTTATTAGTCATGATGTCTCACATAGGTTCAAATTTAGAGTCATTGACATTGTTATGCCCACAGTAAGAGGGGGTGATGTTCATAACCAAACTGAGTTTAAAGAGAATAACTGGATGATAATCCTAAGAGCTGATAGGGGCAAGGGTCTCAATGAACGTGTTACAATTAAACCCTTGCTTAAGAAAAGGAGGATACCTAAGTGAATTTTATAAACTTAATTTCACATAATTTTATTTATTTATTCTGTATATATGTTTTGATTTTATTTTTCCTACAGATGTTTTTATGTAGGTGATCCTATATATGTTTATTGTTTATATTTGCAGGGTTGTAAGAGAATTGAAGTTTTTCCCTTTAAATGTATGGTGCTGTGCTACATCTGTTTGTGATTGGAGCATTTGAATTTTTAATTATGTATTTATAGACCTTGTATTTGGATCTTTTGTAAGGTCTGAGGAAGCAATGTTTGTAAAAGCGCCAACCTAGTTCAATAAATATTGGATCCGTTTTACATACTTTAGAGCTTTATTTGTATTTTTATGTGGCCTTGGCCGTCCCCAATCTCGAAGAGTTCGTTGGTTGTCTTATTTATTATTTTTGTGAGTGAAGGGATGCTTATCTTCTGGGTATTTACTTGGTTATATATTACTTTTTCGATAAAAGTGATTTCGTTAAAGTGTGTTCAGTTATTATGGATTCAGACATTTGCTCACTTGAGCAAATGTCCTAGATCCATATATATATATATATATATATATATATATATATATATATATATATATATATATATATATATATATATATCAATATGTTGTATCTGTTTAGACATTAATATATTTTCACACACACATACATCTATATGTTGGAATACATTCTCTGTACTGTTGAATGACTGGGCTGGATGATATGTTTGTGAATACAGCAGATTTATGTATATCTAAGATGGCTTAGAGGTAAATCACTTTGGCTATGGTGTTCATGGTCCTGGCTTCAAGCCTAGCAGAGGTTGTTTATTTTGTTGCTAGGCAGAACAAGGGACGATGGATACAGAGTGATTAAGGCACTTTAAAACAGTTGTACGTGGGTTTGCGCAGGTTTGTGTGGAGGTAAGCAATGTTAAAGTCTGGTAACAGTTTCTTATACTCAGCTGCTGAATTGCTTAACCTGTGTAGGCATTGATTAGCTCCACGCAAACCCACACAAACCTGCTGTTACAAACCTGTTACAACTGCTTTAAAGTGCCTTAATCACTGTGTATCCAACGGGCTGTGTTCTGCCCAGCAACAAAATAAACAGCACTTGCAAGGCTCAAACCAAGGCCCTGCACACCATAGACAAAGTGATTTACCGCTAAGCCATGACAGATACAAAGAGCTTTGATGTTTTTAGAAACATATCATCCAGTCCAGTCATGCAACAGTACAGAGAATGTATACCAACATCTATATGTATGTGTGTGTACCTATATTAATATCTAAACAGATACAACATATCTAGATATGTAGATAATATATATATATATATATATATATATATATATATATATATATATATATAAAATATATATTAATTTCTAAAACTATATACATATATATCAATATATATGCACATATATACATGCATATGCCTAAATCAACATATATGTGTCCACACCTATATGTCTACATATACACAGCATGTTACATATGTGTACGCAGATATATATCTATGTAGGTGTATACGGACATAGTTATATATATATTAGCAGATATATAAATCTATATAGGTATATATGGCCATACATCTGTAGATAGCACATGCACCCTTAATGGAGATCTGAAGAAGCGTACAGTTTGTACGTGAATGCGCTCATCTCTCTTTGTACCTAATAAAGAAGAATTTTTGCTGCATAATCGTGGTGGTCCTCATACTGGTGTTCTTCTACGAAATTCTTCTGTTGTGGCTTAGTGGTGAGGACCTCTGGAGGTTAGCTGGGATCGTGTTATATACCCTTAATGGAGATGGAGTTGAGAGGCCCCACACACTGTACGTCTTGTACGAATAGGCATACCCCCACAGCCAAACACGTGGCTGGCCTTGATGTCACATGTATGGGTATGGCTTTGCACCCCAGCCTCTCAGCTAATTTACATCTGTCATCCCTGTATGGTTGACATTGTGATATATAGTAGGGCCACCATAAAAGATATAAGCAAAACCCCCTCCACATTGCTCACAGGTGTCACACGCTCACAACCACCTCTACACAGGATACGAGTTACAAACACACACCTGTCATGTCTGGGAGTTGAACCCCTACCTAACTAATGTATTACACTACAGCACTATGCAATTATAGTACACGTCATGGACATTACTGAAGTACATCTTCCTCAAAGGTGTATTTCACATTGAATGATATCAGCAGGATTACCAAAGAAGGCCATTTCAACTGTACTGTGAGTGACTAACCTAAAATGCATTGCTCCCTACACAGACAGTGAGACACACACTGAACATCCACAACTGACATATGGGGGTATAGAACCCCTGACTGAGGTCTATATCACACTACAGCATGGAGCTGTTATAGGATGCACCCCAGCGATTACTAGAGAAATCCTTCACCAAAGGTGTATTTCATAATGAATGACATCAGCAGGATTACCAAAGAAGGGCATTTCAACTGTACTGCAGGTGACTAGCCTAAAATGCATTGCTTCCTACACAGACAGTGAGACACACACACAAAACATCTACAACCGAGATTTGCGAGTATTTAACCCCTGACCAAGATCTATATCACACTACAGCATGGAGCAGTTATAGGTTACACTACAGAGATTACTACAGACCTTTTTCCACAAAGTTGTATTTCACAATGAATGACATCAGCAGGATTGCCAAAGTAGGGTATTCGAAATGTACTGCAAGTGAGTAGCCTATAATGCATTCCTCCATACACAGACATTGGAACACACACAAAACATCCAGAACTGCCATGGGTGGAGATGGAGCCCTACCACAGTTCTAGATCACACTACAGCAGTCCACAGTTACAGGACACGCTACAGAGATTACTGAGCTACAACCTTCCCAGAGGTGTATTTCTAGGTGAGTGACATCAGCAGCCTTGCCAAAGTTGAGTATATGAATTCTAAGGAGTGTGAGTACCCTAAAATGCATTGTTCTCTACTCAGTCAAAGACAGATGGAGACACACGGACACAAAGATTCACACACACAGTTGCCAAGTCTGGGGTTAGAACACCTCCCTAACTACATTATCACACTACAGCAGTAGGCAGTTACAGGACACGCTACAGAGATTACTGAGCTACACTCCTCCCAGAGGCATATGTCTAGGCAAGTGACATCAGCAGCCTTGCCAAAGATGAGTATATGATGTGTACGGAGTGTGAGCAGCCTAAAAAGCATTGCTCCCTACTCAGTTACACACACACACAGATTCACACACAAACCCACACACACACATAGTTGCCAGGTCTGTGGTTACAACACCTACCTAATTACTTTATCACACTACAGCAATACGCAGTTACAGGACGCACTACGGAGATTACTGGGTTATGAATTTCCCAGAGGTGTATTTCTAGATGAGTGACATCAGCAGCCTTGCCAAAGTTGAGTATATGAGTTGTATGGTGTATTAGCAGCGTAAAAAGCATTGTTCTCTACTCAGTCAGACACACACATAGACACACAGTTGCCAGGACTGGGGTTAGAACATCTACCTAATGACTTTATCCCACTACAGCAGTACACAGTTACAGGATGTGCTACGGAGATTATTGGGCTATGCTTTTCCCAGAGGTGTGTTTCTAGGTGAGTGACATCAGCAGCCTTGCCAAAGTTGAGTATATGAATTGTACGGAGTGTGAGTAGCCTAAATAGCATTGTTCTCTACTCAGTCAGACACACACACCTTCACACACAAACACACAGAGTTGCTAGGTCTGGGGTTAGAACACCTACCTAACTGCTTTAGCACACTACAGCAGTACGCAGTTACAGGACACACTACGGAGATTACTGGGCTATGACTTTACCAGAGGTGTATTTCTAGGTGAGTGACATCAGCAGCCTTGCCAAAATTGAGTATATGAATTGTACAGAGTGTGAGTAGCCTAAAAAGCATTTCTCTCTCCACAGTCAGAGACAAACAGACACACACACAAACACACACTCACACAATTGCCAAGTCTGAGGTTAGAACTACTACCTAACTAGTTTATCACTACAGCAGTACACAGTTATGGGACACGCTATGGATATTACTGAGCTACAGCTCTCACAAAGGTGTATTACACATTGGATGACCTCAGCAGGCTTGCCATAATACTGCTATGGGGAGGGCGCTGTGTGCATGGGCCATAACCCATTCATGTAGGGGTTGACATGCCACATGCGGGCACACACGGGGTCATATATCACAGGTACATGTATACAGCTACTAGATGACTACTTCCTTGTACAGTCATGTTGCACAGCTGGCATGTGCACCACATAGTCTGTCATGCTGGCAGTTACTGGTGGCTAACATCTGCAATGAGTGACATCTGCACCTCATGTGTTTGGGGCCCTTTGGCTGTGTGCTGGGTGGGACAGGCCTGGATGACTCCTTGTCACAGTCACCCTCTTCCATACATCTATGCCTGTCTACCTTTGACTTATTATAGTGTGTTGTCCTTACATATGTGTCTGTATTCCTATCCACTGTGTGTGAGAGGTAGGAGTGGTGTATACTGACATGTGTCTGCACTAAGAACTACGACTGCCAGATATGTCTGGTCCACTGATGTTTGCAGACATGGCCTTCATGTGTTTAAGTGTGTGAGCATGCCCAGTATGACCTTTCAGTATGTTGTTGACTGACATTGCCTTCATTCCTCTAAGTGTGTGAGCATGCCCAGTATGGCCATCTGTATTGCATGTGTGGATCAAGTCCAGGTAGTTAGTACTGCGGTGCTGACCTTTGTGTTGTACACCAACAGGTAGCATGCTGTGTCTGCAGGGTATCCATCGGTCATTTGGCATTGACTGTTGCTACATCTATGCATAGCGGGGGGGGACAGCTGACTGTTTCTACATTTCTACACAGGAGTGGGGGGCACACCTGACTGTTACTATAAGTGTACGTAGCATGGGGGGGCACACCTGATACTTGTACACATTTGCTAGGATTGTACTGGTATGTCAGGTACTCCATTTCAGTCTGTAGTCTTACCTATCGTGCTGGCTAGAGGCATACCAGTGTACTACAGATCTTAGCTTTAATTACCTACATATTAGTTTCTGACTTCCTAGCCTACACAACTTACATCAAACTGCCTGGCCTGCTGTAGTCTGTCTGTGTAGGCCTGGGAGAGGGGTTACCCATAGGGCTCATTCAGAGGCCATAGTACAGCATTTGTTTGTGTTTGTCTACCCCTGTCCTGCTGGCTGAACTGTTGTTGGGTATGTGCACCTTCCTGACTGGCATGTGTGGGTCTTATGGACACACATGTCGCTTAGCCCATTTCCTGCAGTGGGTTTTGTCACCCTATGTAGTACTGGCTACTATGGTGACTCCAGTATGTGTTACAGATGTCATGGTGCTACTATGGGTGTCTACTGTCTGCTGCCATAACATTCGCCCACCCAATTCCCTTGCATGCTCACATCCATACCATAGCTACAGGTAACAATACATTCTACTCCATTTGGCAAGTAATAGGTTGATTAACTTATCTTGAGGGTATGCCAGACTTGAGGATGGTGCTGGAGGGCTGCCTATGTCGGATGCGCATAGTACGCTCCCTATACATGGTTGAGCACAGGTAGTGTCATGTTTGGCATCCCTTTTACTGTCTGTGTGAGTCAGAGAGAGGTGTTATTCCCTGGGTCCCTACTGTGTCATTGCATATGCTATACGTTGTCTCTTTGCCAAGGCCAATTCATACTGGGAACACCTCCATCTGCCTACTGGGGCAGGCTCAGGTTGTTCCTCCGCTGTGTGGCCCTGCCCCATGCTGTTCCTGCTGCAGCTGTTTCCACAGGATCATATTGTGTAGCATAGCACATACCATAGCAATTTGGGTACATGTAGCTGGTGAGTACTGCAAGGTTCCACCGGATGTGCCCAGACACTGGAACCATGACCTGAGCATCCCAAACACACACTGTATTATATGTCTGGCCTGCGCGTGTGCCTCATTATGGCATTGTTGTTCAGGTTTGTGTGCATTTCTGATGGGTGTCATCAGCCACGGCTCCAGTGGGTACCCAGCATTCCCCTCTAGGTGACCGTAGGGGATGTCCATATTGGCAAATCTGTGGTATAGCTACATAAGATGCCATATGTGTGAATCCTCATAGCTTCCAGGGCAGCCAGCACACGCATTCATTTTAATACCCTGGGCATCACATACGACCTGGCAGTTGATGGAGGGGATGCCCCTGCGGTTGATGTAGGTCCTACCCTGCTCACTGGGTGGTGCTTTGATGCATATGTGTGTGCAGTCTATAGCACCCACTACTCCAGGGTATTCTGCTATTTGGTGGAAGAGACGCATATTGCTGGTCAACACCTCACGTGTGTTGAGGAAATATACGTGCTCACAGGCATGTGCTGCCATGGCATCCAGGAACTGGTGGAATACTCTGGATGGTGATGCCTGTGAGATCCCCATGATAACCCCAGTTGTGCTTTGGGAGGTACCTGTGGCTAATATACCTTGGCCTACACATACCCTGGTATCTACTGGGATGGGTTCCCCTTGGCCATTTTGGTTTGTCAGGTGTGGCCGGCACAGCTCAACAATTTGCTGTATGAGGTCTCTGTCCACCCTATAGTGCTCCACTATCTCCAGCTCATGTAGCCCCTGGTAGGTTACCCTGGGTCTGTACACTCTTCTCCGTCTCCTCACTGTGGGTTGTTCGGCAGCATTCACATCCTCACCACCCTCAGCCTCTTGCACATATTGTTCTATGTTGCCTGCTACAGCCCTTCTCATTTTGTAGGTTTGTTTGTTAAAATTTCCCCGCTTGTATACACCGGTAGTGTGGAGTGTGGAAAAAACAGAGGGGAAGGTGTTTGCTTAGTTTATAGTAGTGTTGTGGGCTGGTCTGGTCTGCTGTCTGTGTAATTGGCTGATTCTGATACATTTCACCTGCCAGCTAAGCTCGTTCTCCTTGATTACCTTCCTACTGCTGTTTTCCCTTCCCATTGCCTCCCTGTTTATCCCTTGTGAGCACCGTGCAAGTGGAGTGCTCAAATGTGCACAGAGCTGCTATTTCCTGGTTTAACTTATTTTTCCTTCCTGTAAAACCCAGTGTGCGGCGCGCACACCCGCTTACACTTTGTAAAGAGTGCTAGGCAGGTTTGGACACTCCTTTAGCTTAGCTGTGGTAAGCTAGGAGCAATCCCAAGCCACAGGGCTCCAATCCACTTACAGTATGCCTGACACCCCCCAACATGATGTCACCTATATCCTAGTCTTGCACCCAGCTATTTATAGTCTTACACTCTTGGGACCTGCCTCATACCCTGGGGGAATCTGGGATTCACTATCCTTCCCCTCATTTGCATAGGATTGCCTGCTAATGCCTAGTTACATGTCCCACACTGAGCCTCCCCCCTTAGCAACCATTACTCACTGGCCAGGTTGTCTTATGCCTGCCATTGACTTGCATGGCAGAATACTGCTTTTAGTTAGAATGCTCATTTTAAGTTTATTTTCTTAATTTCCCCCCGATCCCGTTTGCGCGCCACTGCCCTATGCTTAAACAGCCGAGATCGGTGAAAAAAATAAAAGTTGATTTTTTTATTTTTTAAACAGTTTGCAATGCCAATGGCCTTATACTTGGCCATTGGCATGCTTCCTCAATGATATGCAGCCTTTATTTGGAGCTGTCATAGCACAGTTTTGGAATTTGCAGAAATGTACTTGGTTACTAACCGAGTACATTTCTGCAGATTGCACTAGTCTTGCACGGACTATTGCAAGCTTCCTGGATTGCAAAATCACCTCATTTGCATGGATTTCTCCTGTAAATGAGGTGATTTGCATACCAGGGCTTAGTCCGTGCAAGATTAGTGCTGGAGCTCTCATGCACACCCCTGCCAGCTGTTCCTGGATCGCACGGCAGACATATTGCCTGAGTGAGCTCCTGCACTCATCTTGCCCTCTGTGCAAGCTTTTGAGAATTCGGGGGATTGTGTGCAAGAAAAGTATTTTTTTGTTGTTGTAGTCATTGCTTTTTTAACTTGGTGGGAAGAATTAAGTGATGATTTCTTGTGGAGAAATAAGGTGAGAACTCACCTTACTTAAGACAGAATGTTTCCAGTGATATAAAGGCTATTGGAGAAATATTAGGATATCAAAAACTAACAAGTGAAATTGGAAGAACATTTTGGATAGAAAGAGTTTGATTTTCGACAGTAAACCTAACTTCTGGTTTGCATTCAGCTTTTTAACTAAATGATTGACATGACTGAAAGGGTGCCTGTCATCAACTAGGAAACCTATATATTTAAGGGAAATTGATGACATGCCTGACAGGGATCTCTACTGCTGTTATAGTTGTAAACAGATGCTTATCATTAGATAATTTCTTACAATAAAAATACCAGTTCTGTAGCACTCTGTACAAGGGGTGTGGTACTGAGACAGTATTCTACCTTAGTGAAAGTTTGGTGAAGAACATTTTGAACCAGTGATACAGGGATGCCAAAGTATGTTAAATTGGAGCAGTCTGCATCTTGGATTAATGCTGTATCTCCATAAGATTGTCACAATTTCCAACAATTAAAAAGCTGAACGTTCACCTAACCCAAATACATTAAATTATCTGATTCAGATGTCAGCTAGGATAGTTCAAGTAATATTCAAGTCAGTAGACTTATTTCTTCCTCTTATGACTTTTTATAATACTCTACAAATATATCTATCAACTGGAATGGGTCTCAAAAGTACACTTGTAATTAAGTGTTTAGGATCTCTTATTGTAGTCTGACACTTCAGTATTTGTATGTGACAATATAGATAATTCTGAAATTTCTGTGATCTTACGAAGCTTTAAGTTGTGGTTGATAGATTCAAATGCCTTGGATAATGAAGCAGAGCTCCTATAATCAAATCACATATGACACTTCCTAGGATTTTATTAGGTGGTGAGTTATAGCAGATTGGGTGACAGGGTCCTTCCAAAACTTATACTAGGTATTGTCTTTTAGGAGTACAGAGCACCAGTTTAGCTGGTAGTAAACACCCTCCCAGGATCCTTGGCTTAATAGCGCAGATGTTTAATCAACTAAAAGAACAGAAAAAAAGACTCACAAAATAATCAAAAACTACAAGCATGCCAAAGACAAAAACTCACCATGTAAATAGTGACCAATGAAACTAAAGCAACTTACTTCAGAAATTTGCAGACTTCTCAGCTAGGTAACCAAAACAATTATGTAGCACTATAAAATCTCTTAGTTCAAGCAAAATATTCCTAAGGTAAAGGCTACAACCAGCCTGTCACCTGAAATGGTACAGGACATTCATGGCAATATTTATTCCTGTACTGCAGTTACCCACCAGCTCTTCCCTACATCCAAAGATAACCGTTGAACTATACACTACATGAATTTCTTGACTGTCCTCCATTTTACCTTGAAGCAGTTATATCTACAGAGGTAGAGAAGTACGTTACGGCAATTGATTACAGATTTAGCATACAGTTACATTACCTGCACCATAAAATTTATTTAACCTATTACTTACTACAGGAACAGTTCCTCTTAGCTTTAAACATGCACTAATTTTTATACTACCCAAGGCCCCTCATCCAAAGTCTGCTACTGATTGCACACCTTTTGCAAATCTTTGCCTATTAGTAATTTTTTTTTGAAAAAAAATATGCATGGCTGCTTGAATACATGTAAAACCAGTTTACTGTGTAATTTAATTTAATCCTGACTTGTGCTCAGGACTAACTGTAACCTGTGGAACTTGTTTAACTTGCTTACTTATGTAATCTCTGTAAATAGTCTGTTTGTAATATGTAATGCTGGTATTATGTAATGCTGTATCTGCTTACCCTTGGAGCTTTTCTCCCTGGGCCTCTGCTGAAAATGGACATGCATCCAGTCGGACTATCCCGGTCAACAAATGTAAAATAAATAAAATAAAAAATAAAATATGACCTATTTTTCTCACAAACAACATATCTTTTGCATAAAATACAATGCCCTGACAGCATGTTTTACTTTAACCTCATCAATGTACTCCAGTAGTGAAAAGGGATTCTTAAGAAGAACAAATTTTCTAGATTTAAAAAGGTATTTGAAACAATTAACCATAAGTTCAACTTAGGAAACTAAATTACAATGATTTTTCTCAATAAGAGTAAAAGAAAACACAGCGTGTTCCATGCAGCCAACAACCAAACTCAGAACAAAACAAGAAGGCTCACATATTGCTCACTGAGCAACAAACCATGTAGTTATTTATCAACCTCTGTCTGAAATCAATGTGAGAAATCACAAGTCCATAGTTATTGAAAATAAGTTTAGAAATGTACACCACAGCACAAAGGCAAAACAGTTAAACACTTTCATCCCAGGAAGCTAGGGACTTCATCATAACTGTTAGATGTAATTAAACAATTCATTTAAAAGGAAATTTTAAGAGTCATGTGACCCAATTAAACCAAAACAATTAAAATACTATTTCAAAATAAAAAAAAACAGAAAAGGCAATACAATTAAATATACATCTTATTTAAAACCCTGTTCATTAAAAATGTAAAATATGCAATGTTAAATTGTTCATAAAATATATTTAAGAACTTGTAATCCCCTTTCTGGATATTAGTGCACCCAAATAAATAAGGGATTTAACATTGATTGAAATTGTATTTTAATTGTTTTGGATTAATTGGGTCACATGACTCTTGAAAATTCCTTTTAAATTAATTAATTGCATCTAATGTTTCTGATGAAGTCCCAAGCTTCCTGGGACAAACCACTTGACCATTTTGCTTGTATTTTACTTTTTTGTTGTGGTGTGCATTCATAAACTTATTTTCAATAACTATTGACTTGTGACCTTTTACATTGATTCTGAACAAAGGCTGACAAATAACTACATGGTTTGTTGCTTTATGACCACTACATGACCCTTTTTGTTTTGTTCTTTTTTTTTCAATGAGGCACATCATGGTTTAAAAAAATACTTTTCCAACAGAACTTTTTTCAGTTGCCAGTCTAAATTCTTCCATAACAGCCAGAACCTTAGCAACTAGTGTCCATTAGGTTCTGAGCTGGGCCCATTACTTTTCTTACCATTCGTAAACAGTATTCTTCTGGACATGACAAACGTAACATCACCATATATGCAGGTAGCATGGTGATTACTTCTGCTCAGTAGTCATTTATTTGGTTAACCTCACATCTAGAAAGTGAGTTTACTTCTATTTAGAACTGGCTTGCAACTAATAAATCAACTATCAACTCAAGCAAATCTATGGTTATGTTCTTTGGAACAGCTGAAATGTTATTAAGTTCTTCTGCACATAGGGCTGCTGATGCATTTGGCAAAGCTCTTCTATTCAGCAGCAACACATTGGCATGCTTGTTGAGCATACTCTTTCTTAACACAACCGCAATGAACAGCTAAGATACTACAATAACTCAAGGGTGCATACAATGTCTTATATCTGTTTACCTCCAAAGCTAGGTGATTTGCGGTTGTTACTATTCTAATCCCTGGAACTGAATAGTCCTTGACTATCACTGCTCCTCTTTCTTTTCACAATACATCAGTGTTTCAATTAACAGAAAAAAATTCCAAGATGTATAAATTTTCACTGCTATTCATACAGTTAAATTGTTACTTATCTCTGCCAAAACTAGCTTTTTGCTAGCTACTTTACCTTTAATTAGCTCAAGGGGGAATTTGTCCACCAATTATTACAAATGCATCAATCGTTATATGCACAAATAGACAATGGAACCATCAAACTAAGCAGACACCATTCTCACTAATGCCTTGTGAGAAATCATTCTACAGGCCTACACCTGACTTATGGAACATACTTGACCAAGTATATTATCAGCTTTAGACAACCTCTTACAATTAAAAAAAAAGAGATGAAACTTCACCTAACCCAAATAAATCAAATTACTGTTTCAGAGATGTCAGCTTGGATAGTTCGTATAATATCTAAAACAGTAGACTTATTTATTCCTCTTATGACTTTTTATAGTACTTTAAAATGTATCCTTTTTATTCCTAAGGATTCTTATTAATGTATTGTATTTGTAGTAATATGTTTTATATTGTTTCTTTATGGTTCCACATCTGTATTTGTCTACTCCTGTTGATTGTCATGTGTTATTGTCATCGTATTGTCTTGTGGCCTGGGTTGTGACTGAAAAGTGTCTTGTACCAGTCCATGTATCTGGTTATCAAACAAAAAAATAAAAATAAATAAACCAAAGATCGTTAAGCTTGCTGATGCTCTTACTAGGAAAGGGTAAGTTCTTTGAAAATATATTTATTCTGAAACTGGATAACATTTTTGTCTAGTTTTCCCATCACTTATTTGCAGGGGCAGTCTGTCTCTAAATAAATAAAAAAGGCTACAAAACTGAAATAAATAAATGGTTAAAATATTTTTGTTGAGTAGGTCAATGTGCTGACTTGCATTTTTTAATATAGCATCTTGACTTTCTTGTATGTATTTTTGAGGGATCTCTAGCAGAGGTAGTTAACTGAGCTAACTAACTCTTCAAACCTTAGACCAAAGGTTTTGGTCCACTTGCCAAGAGAAATGATTTCAACTCTTCCCTTTTCTCACAATTCCTTATGCTTCTCCCTAACTCTCCTGATCTCTTCTGCTACTGCCTGGGTTCACATGGAGGAATAATCCCAAACAATTTTTTAGACTTTGTGTAAAAACTCTCACGTTTGGATGATTTCCTGACTGGGTTCATCGTGTTTTATCTGTTGTCTATCTGTAGTAACACACTACAGGTCAGATCTTTCCTTTTGCTGTATTTTTTAGCTCTGAAATTCTGTATTCCCTTCCTGTACTATGTTGTGGTGTTTTTTTCTCATTCTTTTGCACCCAGCCCTACTCCAGCTAGACATTTGTTGTTGGCTTCATTTTCTCTTACTTGGTTTTATATTTGTTTTATATAACTTTTTCTTTCCTTAATAAGTGTGTATTTAGAGATTCTGACCATGTTGGACAGTACTTTACTGAATATCAGTAGTGTTTATTAAAGTTTCCATTATGAAAACATTAACAGGGCCTAAGACATGTGAGCCATATGGATATAAAATTGTGTCTCAAGACGGATGTGTGAATGGTGTGCCAGGGCCCACAATATTTAAAGAGAGATGTGAGATGTACAAGGTACTTGACAAAAGAACATTGATAAATAGAAGGAATAAGCTTACATTAGATATAAGGAGTAAGCATATATTAAATGGTTTATATCCTAAAACAGAATTATCAGCTGGTGAGCTTTCCTCCTCCTAAAGATCTGCAGACCCACCTGGAGATTTTTCTAAAAAAATCTAAACAGACTCACACATTTTCAAAGAAAAATGAAACCTCTAACCTTAATGTGATCTTTTCCTATTCTTCATAAGTGGTCTAGGCATGAGTAAGAAGAGGTGCCTTGTGAATTCGGTGTTTCTAAAGTAGTGGTGAACATGAAAGAGAATTGTTCCCTAAAGCAGGAAGCTATATCTTCATATTTTAAAGTAGAGATAGACAAGATTGCCCCTTCTGGACTTCTGTCTATCAGGTTGTTTAGATGTGTTCCATGTCACAGGAGTCATTATGTCACTTTGGACATTGGCCTCTCTAAGATAAGGATTTTGCAGGCACAGCCTAAAATGAGTCTCACTCCTTTCCCCTCTAGTTTCAGGGCAAGCACAGACAGTTTTTCTTTGCCCTCCTTCACTACTGCCTCTTCGTTGGCTCCAGTCTTGGCACCAATCCTGATGAAGCTGATAAGCAGACTATAGATGTTAGAGTCAGCACAGATAGACACTTCCACATTGATAATGCTATCTACATCTATGATATTGATGTTGGGATGATTAGGGCCAAGTACTACTCAGACCCTTGTATTTGGCTCAGGGGGTCAGGCTCAATATTGGTAGTGATTTCCTTGGTACCATTTTGAATATCAGACTTCTTAACTTTCCAGTCTACAGCCCTGGGGCCTTCAGTGTTAATCTTGATGACTATGGACCTCTCAATAAAAATAATCAGTGCTGATGGACTGGTGCAGACACCATCATGGTTGTTGGACATGGCTCATGCTGATCTTCTAACCAAATAAGTGCAGATTTACAGGGCTTGCAGAGATCATCTGTATTGGTGGTTACATTCTCCTAGTCTTACGCTGGGCTCCTTCCATCATCTCTATCTTTAGTGATCATCACCATGGATGCTGTAACCCTATAGTGGGGGAGCATTGTCAAGGGCAGATAACTGAAGGTGCTGGTCACAGCTCAAGGCCAGTTTGCACATCAGCATTCTGAAAATCTGGGTAGTTCTCCTCACTCTACAGGTTTCTGAAGACTGCTTACCTTAAGGCGCAATTGCCATATATTCTAACAATATAGCTGTAATGCTGTATATAATGAAGTGAAAATCTTTCATATCCACTA
This sequence comes from Protopterus annectens, assembly GCF_019279795.1. Classification (NCBI taxonomy): domain Eukaryota; kingdom Metazoa; phylum Chordata; order Ceratodontiformes; family Protopteridae; genus Protopterus; species Protopterus annectens. The sequence continues at coordinate 1,355,288,225 of NC_056743.1, read as the reverse complement.
TCTCAAGAGGGCATGAAAGTTGAGAGGGGGCTGTGTTGTCTATCTGCTGTCTGATAGCAAACCATTCTCCTGATAAAGCCAGTTCCCTAATGGAGAGGCTTAGCTTCTATCTTCTGATGCCACACGAGTGGCTCCTTAACTTGTTACTGGTAAAGAAGATCAGTGGGGAAGTGATCTATTTGTATGCCCTATCAACACCAAATACAGCAAATTCTACTCCCTGATCCTACTTCACTGAATTAATGCAGGAGTGATCTTATCCAGAAGTAGTCCCAGGCAACCTCTATGCTTTTTCCCCATTTCTCCTTATATCCAAGTTTCTTCAGAAATCCAAACAGTATACGTTGAAGCTCATCTACACACCCATGTTCTGGTCATAACAAGAATGGTTCCTCATGCTTTGGCCTCATTTTCTAGAAGATCCTCATTTAATGAATGTTTTTAGAACCCTGCAATTACTTCAATTTTGTTGATAGCCAGGGACACTGCTTACCCTTCTAAGGTCATCGGGATCCTTACTTCTGCCCATGGCTTAGAAACATATATAAAAAGTAAGTGGACACATTTTTCTATTTGGGCCACTTCAAAGGGACTAGATTCCTTCTCTACACCAAGACAGGCAATTCTAGATAGCCTGTGCTAGATTTTTTATACATGATTTAGCTACTCTTTCTACCAAAGTTTTTCTTTCAGTGATAATTCTAAATCTCTAAGTTGTTCACTGTAATGTGGTCTTCCTAAATATGGTGACCTTGTTTTTTATCATGCTAAAACAGGCCTTGTACTGCAGTAATTATACTGTTGAGGTGATGTTATATAATCATTTTTGAAATGCACCTGTACAGTGATCCTTTAATTAGGCATTGCTTCCACTATGATGCTTGTGTCTACTTTTTCCAAGATGGGAAGTCATGTGGGGGTGCGAACATGTGCAAAGCCATTGCAAAACCTGGCCACGCTATTGTTACTTTGCATTGTACTAGTGTTAATGTGCATTGCACTGTCCTACTGCCTGTCAGCGTATGTGGTGCCCAATACATGCAGCTGTGTGTGCCAGACTACCATTTGTCTCCTGGTTTAAACCTAGAGAGTGGACATGCCCTTAACAGGCACTGACTTGGGCAGGGCTCCTACATGTTGTGGCAAGAAGTGTAAGATGGTCTTTCACCTACTGTACAGAGACCATAGGGAGTGATATTAGGACCCATTTAAAAAAACTAATGCCTGGCATCAGCTTACCATGGCTGTGAGTGATCTAACTGACATCACCTTCTATGGTGAGCAGTGACGGTGCAAATATATTTACCTGTGGAGTTGTCACCCAGATGTTCTCCACCAGGAGAGATTAAGTGAAGAGATCACACATTGTTATTGAATAGATTTTGTTCTTGGTTTGGCACTAGCACTTGTAGTTGTAATTTCCTTCTGTTGATAAGGACATACTGAGATGATTATGACTTGTTTTATGTTTTCCAGCACCTCAGCAGTTAAAAGACCATAGGGTGTCCTGTTAGAGGAGGAGAGAACAGCTCTCCAAGCAGCAGAAGTAAGTGTGCAGTATTGCTGGTAGTAATACACTATTATAATAAACTGTATTACATATTGCTAATCTGTTGTATTTGTGTCTTTGTCTCTTTTTTGTTTTTTCTTTGCTTCATTTCTTTCTTCTTCTTCTTCTTTTTTTTGCTTTGTTATTTTCTTTTTCTCCATTTATTATCCCTTTTTGAATTATCACTCATGACATAGGCAGTCATACATTTATATAAATGATAGCAAACCATATTGACTTATTTTCAGTAGCAAACATTATACATCACATATTTTCTTCTGTACAATTGGCATCAATCCAGCATTATATAAATTGCTCAATTCCTGCCTTCCCTTAAACCTCATTCCTCCAAAACATCATTCTGCATATATTGTTCCTACAATTCCCATTTTGCTACACAATTTGCTCCTACTCTTTTCTAAAGATCCCGCATTCAGTTATTTTTTTATGTTACTATATTCACTAATTCTAGTACAGGTTGTTTACACTTTGATTTCCATTTTCTAGTGACAGCTTTTTTGGCAGTCACCAGAAGTAAACTTGCAATTCCAATTCTGTATCACAACTTAAAAAAAATTTCCTTAGTTACATCAATTTGATCACTCAGTATTTCTGAAAGAGTAGTCTGCAGGGAATTTTTTAAAGTCTGCCAACACATTACACTCCCAATTACTTCTTTCTTCCCCAACACACCTTCAACATTTGCAATCTACCTAAGGAAAAAAGTTTGGAGTCTGCTTGGGGTAAAAAATACCTATGCAAACACATTTATTATGCTTTTCTACAGGATAAGTTATGGTGCGTGGTGAGGCAGTGACCACCATATTCTGCAATGGCCACTGCATTTACTGCTGGGTCACCAGCAGTCACCAAACATGCTTCTCTGCATGGTGGCAAAGGTCACCTGGTGGAAGGCAACCCAGAGAGTTTGATGTTAGCCTTATGAGGCAGAAGGCTTCTCATCTGGGAATGGTGCTAAGTAGTCTTCCTGAGTCACCTAAACAGAAGTGCAGTGGCTGATGAGAACCACAATAGACCAGCAGCTGGATGCCTGCACTGACACCACACAGTACCTCCTTGTGTGGCTGATAATGTCAGCTAGGTTCATAGGTTCATAGAACATTACTAGGCTAATGGCTTAAGAGCCCTTACAAGCCTAGCTATTATTATCTGAATTTTACCTGATTTGTCATCCCTAAGAGCTAGAGGATAGTTTAGTTTTGTGCCAATGCCTTTGAGTATTTTACAGACTGCTCCTGTCTATAAGGAACATGGATGCCACCCCAGGAGTGAATTTATGTTCCCACCCACTGAGCCGAAACTGTGTTTGAAGAAGGGCAGGGAAGGGCTCTGCTTTACCTGAATAGGAAGTTTGTTTCAGAGAAAGGGCTGTCTCTGAGACACATATCTGTTTCCTTAGCATGTTTATGTCAAAGACCTGGCTTAGATCCCTAGATCAGGTGGCCTTTGTGCACTTTGACCTGCGAATGTGTAATAGTTCCATCCGGGTTGGATTTGTGAGTGCTTATAAGTTAGATATAGATCACCACTAAATAGTCAATAGAAGACAGAGTGAAGGGATAGGTCTTTTAGTCTATCCACAAAGGACACATAACTTATACCCTGCATTTTTTTGTAAGGACCCCCTGAGGCCACTCCAGCTGTTGGAAGTGCCTGGTCACATATATGCCGAAAGATGCATTGTACTCAATTATTGGTCTGAAGAGGGTGAAGTACAGTGGGACTAAAACTTACTTTAACTTCCTTTGATCTGGATGCCATGCCTTCACTTATAAGCTATGCCACATAGAAGGACTTTGTTACCACTGTGGACACATGGTGGTCAAAATTCAGGCTACTGTATATCTGTTTACCTGTACCTAGACCTCTCATGTCTGAGTCCCCTCTTAGGGGTGTGCTATTAATGTTGTAATTTACAGGGATATTTGACTTCTGAAACAGTATGATTATGCATTTTTTTGCATTTAGTTTTAGCCATGGTTCTGGCACCAATCACTGTCTGGCTCAGACCCTTCTTAAGGATATGTATATATCATTGGGGGATTCACTGATTACCCCAAACTTGTAGTTGTCTGCAAACTTAGTCAGCCAAAGGCCTTCTACATCAGCCTTGACTTCAGAGAAGTACATATAGGTCATATAGTTCAAACAGTAGAGGTTTTGTGAGCTTATCTATAATAACTGAGTGGGAAATTGTGTCAAATGCCTTAGCCAGGTCAAGGTAGGCAGTATGCGCTGTAGCAACCTCATTCATTGCCCTAGTGACTTTCGCAAAGAAGTTCACCAGACTGAGCAGGCCTGACCTGCCCTTGGCAATGCCGATCTGGCTTGGGTCCATTGTTTGGAGTTTTCCTTATTCATCAAGTCCATGATTATTCTTTCCAAGACCTTGCATATAAAACTAGTCAAACTTATGGGTCTGTAATTTCTTGGGTCTGTTGATGGTCCCCGTGTATGCAGAGGGATGACTGTTACTGTCCTCCACTCCACAGGGACAAAGTCAGTCTGGAGGCTGTGGTTAAAATAGAGATCCTAGTGGGCCTAATAGATCCTGTTTCAAGCTATTTAAGAGGCATCCAGGGATATTGTTGGAACCCGTCAGGATCATGTTTTTAGCTTTAGAGAGGTCAGTGGCAACCTGTTCTTTGGTGATAACTGCTAGAGGAATGGTGGAGGATATTTCTTTTGGGTAACTGAAGGTGATGGGGAGGTGAAATTTGAGCTGAATTTATTGGCCATTAGATTTGCTATATCTTCTGGCTGAGAATAGTTGATGCTATCAACAACTAATTCTGTGCATTATTGGGTGCTGCCCTTAAGATTGCGGACATAACTGAAAAATGCCTTGTGATTATCCTTAGCTTGGGAGGCTATTTTTGCCTCAGAATTTGCTTTTGAAGACTTGACTAGTCCCCCGATTTACTTGTTTAGACTACTGAAGGGGGTTTTGCTGTGTTGAGCACATTCTGTCTTACTTCTAGACCGGATTTTCTTTCTTTTGTTGAACAACCTATTTATACCAGGGGACCACCAGGGTGGCTTGTTTTTGCAGTTTGTCATAGGCATATTTTGGTCTGGTACTACCGTTTCTATGCACTTGTTTATATGGTTGTACAAGGCTTTTTTGTACATCTCTGCATAGGCTTCTTTGGCTTCTGGTTTTAGGAAACTAGCTATGCTGACATGGTCAGCCAACCCTGGCTATTGGGCCATCAGAGGCTGCTCCTACCCATGATGTCAGCCAAAGGGGTGACTGACATCTGGGTGGGTCCCCCTATTACTGCATTTTCCATTCTTTTGTGTCATTCCCTCACCTCTGGTAATAGTCCAGTCCTATCACCAGCTGTTTACCCAGTATCAGTCTAAATTTCTCCATTATTAACCCCTTATGTGCCACCCCCTCCCTTGTCCATCCTTGTGTACATTATATGTTTGTTTGTGTGTCCAAGATTCTTTCCCTGTATCCTCCATCATGCCAGTACTATATCCTTGTTACCTCTTCTCTCAACCTTTCTTCTTAAAAAGTAAAAAAAGGGCACTTGTACCCACAAAAAGTATGCCCTTCTTCTCCCAGCTGTCCTCCCTTCCTGTTTCCTTTGGTCTGTTCTTCTGCTTGATGTTACTTATTTCTGTTAGTAATGATTTCCCCTCTATATCCCATTTATGTGATAAAATGACTTAGTACTTTGCTGTGATGCCCGTGTGTTGCAGTAATAGGGAACTTATATGTGAACATACATACTGTAGCTTCTAGCATGTCACCTATCTCCTGCTTTCCCTTAAGTCATGTGACCACTCCCAGCAGAGTTGTTCCAGTAGCATGATTACTGCTGTTCTTGAGGTTTTGAATTTTCATTATGTAGCACTGTTCCTGTCATTACTGCACTATGCCAGAAGTCATGCATGCCTAATCCCCATCAGTCAGTGTCACACCACATTCACTGCGCTGCTTACTGTTCTATCGTCACAATATGTCTTTTTCTGAATACTGAATGTCGGCATAAACAGTTCAAGCAATTTAGAGAGCTGTGCCATCTGCAGTGCATGGCATAACAGCAATCCAAAGAAAGAGAGAAGATTAGCATACACAGTTGCAGACTGTCCACGGAGTGTTATTTCTGAGATACATACATCTGGTGGTGCACACCATCCATAACCCAGTGAACAAACAGAAGGAAATATCCAGATTGTGGAAATAATGTCACGAGAAAGAGTTGTAATGAAAGCTACAAGGATTGTTATCTCACAGTTGTGGAAGACAGGAATACTCCTCTGCAGGAACTAAGTTTTTCACCATCTCAACTGTTGACAGGCAGAAGGCTGAAAGGCAAATTACCTGCTTTAGCTACAATGCTGATACCTGAAAATCAATTCAAATTAAAGAAAATATATTTAAAAAATTAGCAGAGAAAGAGACGCTACTATGACAAAAACTGTGGAAAGCTACCAGCTTTACATATTGAAGGTGCAACAAGAATAAAAAAGCCATTCACATGTCCACAGCCTGAAGCTAAAATAATTATTAAAGCAGCTGGATTACGGTCCTAAATTGTTTGTGTTTTGATGGAACATTCTACATGAGAAATCACAGACACTTGTCCAAGACAAATATAGCAAAGGTGAAGTACCAGGAAGAAGAGTAGCTAAAATTTGCATAACTTGCCCTGTTGCAAGAAAACAGAGTGACAGCCAGGAATTGCAGAGAGATAGACTCCTGAAGTCAGTTCTCTTTGTGAAGCTGCTGAGCAGAAGAAATTGTCTCAGTAGCAAGGTCAGATGTCAACTATAAATAGTCCTTTTAAAATCCCCAAATGTAGTAGATCATTGCGAAAAATATAGCTGTGTTGACTGTTCAAGAGTTTAAATGATTTTAAGAACATATAAGTTTAATTTATTTTAGAAAAAGTTTTGAATGGAATCATAGAATCAGAGACAATGCAAGGCCACTGGGTCCTGTGGCCATTTATAACTTGCCAATACCCTGAAGACCTTATCTGTTTTCTAGGAGTAACAAGCCAGTCATATCAAGGGTGAATTTTTTGGATAGTAATCCAGTTTTCTAACTCCTTTTTGAAGGAATACAGTATGTTACACTGCTTAATTTGGAGTGAAACTTTCTTCCAGAGAAGAGGTAATCTTTGAGTGACAAACCTGTCCCTCCACTAGGTTTTGTTTATTTACTGAAACATTTTATTTTCTGAAGTAGTTTTAGATCCCTGGTTATGGTGTTAGTAAGCTATTTGATTTGTGGAAATATAAGAGATTTTGGACTACTGTATCCCTAATAGCCTGAAAGACAAGTAACAGATCACCCCTAAGGAGCCAATAGGTTATGAATAAAAGGACAGTGCTTCCAGTCTCTCCTGGTAGCTCTTGTCTTTTAAGCCTCTGATCTTTATAGTTAGGAGCCTCTGGGGGCTTTCCCTTTGCTTGATATGCCAAGTAAAATATATCCCACAAGGGGAATTATATTTGATTATAGATCTGATCAGTGCGGAATACAGAGGGTTAAAATGTTGCTTGCATCTAGATAAAATACCTTTTGCAAACAGCTGTGCCAGGTAAAAATAAATCATAACTACTGTTGCAATGTAATTGTCAAAGGCAAGGGAATTATCTATACCTATTCCAAGATTTCTCACTACACTCAAATTTTGAAGTGGGGTGTTACCTATATTATAAGATGGTTGAAAGAATTGTTTACCAAATGTGATGATATAGCACTTTTTAGCATTCATTTTTAACTAAAGTTTTGTTTGGTGAAAAGGTCTATGACATGTTTAGTAGAGTGTCAAGATTAATGTCGAAATAAGCAATGTAATATAATGTAATATACTGTATAGCTCTTTCTCTGTCTTTTGATCTCTCTCTCTTTCTGTATACACACACACACACACACACACACACACACACACACACACACACACACACACACACACACACATAAATAGAAATGGTAGATGTGTGTTATATAGCTTTAAAATGATAAATTCGGGTTATATAGCTTTAATGACATTGTGCTAACTGTTGTTGCAGTTTGAGGAATCTAGCCATCTGTCCACTGCACATTTTAAAAAGTCTAAAGTAATAACCTGGCTTAGTTTAAATCTGGTCTGTGTGAAGAGAAAAAAAGATCAGTAATATCTGTATTCCTCTCTAATGATCATAGTACTTTAGCCGTATGAATAAAATGTTGATATCTGTATTTTTGTTGTGTTTGTTTAACTAATAATAGGAAAACACCCCTCTAGGTATAGCCACTGCCTAATATTTGACTTAATTAAGTGCTGCTTATAATATTTCCAATATAATAAACTTCAAACTGTATAACTTAATTAAACGAAATCATGCTCCTGTCATCTACACTACATACATTAGAAAGACAACATACCTATAGGACAATTCTGCATGAAATTGTCTCTGACTGCATTGTGTTGCATAAAAATGACTTGTTTCCTCAATATACAACTTATTTATAACTAAAGAAATCCTAGTCTACACCTTGGAACAGCAAGACTACTCATTCCTAATTAAAGAGTTCTAGATGAACACTTGTCACCTGTGTTATGTTTACAGCTGCATACAGTTTTATATAATGGGAAGTAAGATATATGTCCTTAACCTTGGGCTCATAGGAAGAAAGATTTTTCTCTTCTCAAAAATATTTAGAAACACTATAACAGTGTCAGGCTAATTAACTTCGAAGCCTTCAGCATATATCTACTCAAAGTTACAACCTTATAATTTCTTCTGTTATGGAGAAAGAATAAAAACTAATTCAGATTACTTTATTTTGTATGCTACAATTCAGTTTGTAAACAAAAATAATTATTATGTAACTGTGGATTAATGATTGCTTAAAAATTACAGTGTAAGCATGAGTCTACTTCTGCTTTAAAGTTCCTTAATAGTTACCATTCATAATATTAATGTAACAGATGCCAGTGTTTGCATTTGTTTTTCCTTTGACTTATGTTTTACTGGGTCCCCTTCACATGGTCGACATTTCATAAAGTCGAAGACCATATGGCTGAGACCATATGATCGACTTTCGAAATGTTGACCATGTGGAACGGGCATCTCTGTACAGTGCGGAATGGAAAGATTTCCATCTTCCGCACTGTAGTGTCATCTCAGAGTTGGTATATTTAGGTTCTGGGGGGTGTGGGGCAGAGCAATGTGAAGGTAAGTGAATGTTGAGGTTTTTTTTTTGTTTTTTTTTTTACATGGTCGACATTTTTGAAAGTCGATCATATGGTCTCAGCCATATAGTCTTCGACTTTATGAAATGTCGACCATGTAAAGTAGACCCATTTTACTATACTCTGAGCATGGTTGAGAAACACTAGGTTAGATAGCAGCATTCAGTAAGAACAACTGCAAAAATAATTCAAATATTCATTATAGTGCTATCTTTCCTTTCAAAATGTAATGTGCCTTTTTCATGTGTTTTAAATGTTGCTTAATAAGATGCAAATTATTTAAAATTATACTGTGTAAATTAGTATAGTCTGCATGAAGATTTCATTATATTTTATATTTTAATATGCTATATCCACAAAAGTATATATGTTTTAAAAGTAAAATATTAGATGAATTCTTAGCATAATATTTCTATATAATATTCAAAATATTGTATTACAGACATAATACTTTAAAATAATAATTGGGCTAATTTTATTAGCTCCATCTTTTTTTAAACAACTTTATTGTATTATCACTTGTGGCATAGGCAAACTTAAATTTATATGAAAGTAATCAGGCCATATCAACAAGTTCACATTTACAAACATTATATATCACATATATTGTTTTATACAATATAATCAATCCAACATTACATAACCTGGTCAGTTCTTGCCTTTTCCTAAACCTCATTCATCCTCCAAAACATTTTTCGTCATTTATTGTTCCCACGAAACCCATTTTTCTATATAATTTATTCCTGCCCTTTTCTAAAGATCCCACTTCCTGTTCTTTAACATCTGTACAATATTCACTACTTTTAAGTATTGCTGGTTTAGACCTTGATTTCCATTTTCTAGTAATTGCTATTTTGGCAACTACTGAAATTAAACTTAACAAACCTTACTATGTCTGTGTGTATGTATGGACAATTCAGATCCTGTACCCCCAGCTCAAAAAAAAATATTTTGTTACACTCATTTGCTCACCCAGTATTCTTGATAGAGTACTCTGTACAGAATTTTTAGTCTGCCAACTCATTACACTCCCAAAATATATGTTCCCAGTTACCTCTTTTTTACCCATTCTTCCTCCAACATTTGCCATCTACCTGAGGAAAAAATTCTTTGGAGTCTGCTTGGTGTATAAAAGTACCTATGCAAGCACTTCCAGACAAAAATCATAAATCTTCCAGCTTTAGTTTCATATTCAGGAGCCATGCATATGTCCTCCAAATCTTTCTTTATAGGCTGCTTATCTAATCTATCATCCCAATCTTGTCTGACTTCTCTGATTTATATAGTTATTGTTCAATATTTTATATGCCTTACTTCTTCTTCTTCTAATTATCCTTTTTAACAGCAACTTCTGTTCTATAATCAAATAAAAAATGAACCAGTGCATTACTTTCACTTAGAATTCCTCTATCCCTTTCTCTTTGCCTATACTCTGATATCAATTCCTGATAAGGAAGGCAATATATAGCCTGCAGTCCAAATGTCTTCTTGGCCTCTTCCCAGTCTGTTACCTTATCATCTCTGATTATTTGTTCCCAGTACCTTAGTTTCTTTGCCACCTTTCTCCAGTAAATTCCATCCCCCTCTTCTCTATTCTCTATAAACCTATTTGTAGAATTTCCTTTCTCCATTCCCATGTTGGCCTAGTTCTTGTTATACTTTCTTTTACTTTATGAATATAATATTCTGTATGACTGTTGTTATTCTCTTAAGGATTTGGACCTAAAACCCTATTCTTTCCTTATTTCTTGAATTTTCCCTCTGTTTCATCAGCATCCCTTTCCACTTTGAATCATAGTTTTCTGCTTGTGTTATATAGAAGACCCTTAACTGTGTAGCTCTAAAATATCCCTTCAAATCAGGTAATCCTAAATGTCCTTGTTCTATTGGAAGGCTCAGCTTATTCCATGAGTCTTGATCTCTTCCACTCACAGATAAACTCTTTCAACTCTTTATTAATTACTATCCAAAACTTCTCCTCTGGTTGATAAAAAATGCCTGATCTGTCTATAAAACTAAAAGGACTAAATACAGTTTTACAGTTTGTATCTTGCTATCCATATCTGTTAGCAAGAGCTTCCATTTTCTCAGGTTTTGAATTATCTCTTGTTTAGTGTCTTCCCACATATCCTTAGCTGCCATAACAGCATCCTTTTTAACCCAAATTTCTAAATGCTTTATTTTTATCATGTCTTCATAAATATGGGTATTGGTGAACCAATTCATGTGTGGATACATACTTTATAGCTACAGTCTTTGTTTTATCTTCTTTAGTTTTATACCACCTCCCAAAACAAACAGAACTGTCTCAGAATGTTCCACAACCCTGAAATGTTCTTTTCTGGGTCTATCAGGTACAAAATTATATTGGCTACAAATAAAGTCAACTTTTCTTGAATACTATACCAATTATATCCATGAATTTCTGAGCCCCTTATTTCTTTGCCAGTGGTTCTAAATATAATACAAATAAAAAGGGGAAAGGGGACACCCACGCCTGGTTTCTCTGTTCAAACATAACTTCTCAGAGAGGAACCCCACCCCACTTTGATTTTTGCCTCTGATCCCATATATCCTCCTAATTAACCATATTATTGTATAAGAAATGGAAATGCTTCAGTTGTCCTACTTATAAAATCCCAACTTACTCTTTCAAATGCTTTCTCTGCATCAAGACTTACCAACAACCATGGTATTTTATTTTTTTTGCTTCTCTCTCTGGGTAATTGTTATTCCATTAATGTTGTTAAATAGTTGCCTCCCCTCCACAAAACCACACTGATCTATATCTATCGATTCTGGCTACACCTTTGCTATTCTTTTAGGCATTGTAGACATAAGCGCTTTATAAACATGGTTTAAAATTGAAGTGGGCCAATATGAAGAATGGATCTGATGGGTCTTTACCATCTTTAGGTATTTCAGCCACCAAAGCTTTTTTCCAGGGTATTGGTGCTTCTCCTCCTTTTAAAATACTGTTAGCAGAATGTTCCAGATGTTATCACTTTCTTCCCTCCTAGCTTCCAAACTTCCACTGAAATACCACCTGTTTGTGGAGACTTTCCTGTAGCTTGATTGTACATCACCATTTTAATTTTGTCTCTTCCTATCTTAACTGTTAATCGTTGAGTCTCATCTATCTGTAATCTTGGCATACTTCAGTCTTCCATAACTGTTTCTATCTGTGTTTTTTCTTGATTTCCTTACTTTTCTGCTTTATACAAAGATTCATAAAATTTCTGAAATATCTCTAATTCCTCTACAGGATCTCTGGTTATTTTTCTTGGTATAGGTTTTCTAATTTTGGCAACAACCCTTTCTACTTTCAGTTACCTAATTTATTGTGCCCAAAGTTATTATGCTCTAGAATTATTATCAAAAACAGTTGCTTAACACTAGTCTTTCTAAACTTGTGCATACTATCCAGGTACTCCTTTATTTTCTTTTCAGCACTCTGCAATTGCACCTATTCTTGTTCTGTGACATTCCCCTTATTCTGTGATGCTTTAAACTTTGTCAGCCCTCGAAATAATTCTTGTTAACTTCTTAACCATCTCTCTTTTTTCTTTTATTTCTACCCTATTTTTAATCCCATTTTCATTTTATCCCACTCACTGACAATAATATTTATTTATTTATAAAAAGTACTTTCTGCCTTCCTTAATAACTCACAAAAATATCCACTACCCCTTCCTTTAATCAATCTCTTTTTAACAGACAGTATTTCATCTTTACTTCATTACCTTGCATTTTTATCTTAGTAATTACTGGTGCATGATCTGAAATAATTATTAGATGTGCGTCAAAGTTCTCAATTAAACATTCACATTCCTGTGAAATATAATTTCTGTCTAGTCTGGTCCAATTATTGTACCTTGGGGAATAATAGGTAAATTCTCTTCAAGTTCCTAATACTGAATTCATGTATTCCATACCAAATATTTTCATACATTTCTTCAGAAATCTATACTCTATTGTTATATTTTCCCTTCTAGACCCCCAAGACATCCTCATCATTGCAAATCATATTCCAGTATTCACCTTTAAGTAATATTCTCTGCTCAAAGCTGGTTATTTCACCTCCAATTTTTGTAACTCCATGATAACAGTTTTGGGTGGAATATAAACACATAACAATGTAATCCTCATCCCTTGACAGTAACCCATTACTACCACAAATCTATTATTATCTCCCCCACTTCTATCACTATTGGAGCTCCTCTAGCAATTGATTATAAGTACTCCTCTTTTCCTTTGTCCCCTAAATTATTCTGAATATCCATCCATTCTTTATCAAATTTACATGCTTACTTTTTTCCAAATGTGTCTCCTGTAGCATTGCTAATTGCACTCTTCATTTCCTAATACCATTCAATATTCTTTCATTTTTGTCTATACCTGTGAGACCACTAACATTCCAAGATAATATGGAAAGTGTTGCCATTGTGATAATAAGTCATTACTCCTGCTTACTATATATGAAAGTTGTTTTAAATGTCTGTTTATAACTTTTGTGATACATACACCCACTGATGTTTGGCAGGCTGATCCATTATACATTTTTTTCTTATCATCAACATTGGCATCTATGTCATGTTTTACAAAACATTTTTTAACAAAACCCCTTAAAAAACCCAAAACACTCCCATAACTTGTTAACTTAATACAAACATACAGAACTATGTACATCTTAGTTATAGAAGCCAGAGCCAAAAAAAGTTCTGGGCACAATAAGGAGGTATGGGTGGGAACTGGAAGTATACAAAAAGGTGTCATAAACTTGAGTGAGTTAAAATATATTTTTTCTGTTTCTGTATAACACAATTAGTTATTCTGAGATTAAAATATCTGAGTATTATAAGGATAGAAAAATGAGGCACAAATTAATGTATATCTGTTTTTGTGTTGTAAAAGTCATATGATTTGTGTTTTTTTTTTAAGTTGTATGATAATGGGTACATTTTGTTTTTAATGAACAGCAGAAAGGAACCCTCACTAACCCTAATGATCTGTATGTCACATAGTATACCCTTCTTCTAGAAGTCTCACTTTAAACAAAAACTTCAGTAGCACTAGACAACATGTCCAGAGTCTTGGTTGTTTATTACTCCTAAAATGAAAAGAACCTGAAACATGACCAACCAATAAATCCAACGACCAGGAGAAAAAAGAGCAACCAAAACAAACTGGAGTTTTCTTGCCAGAAAAGTAAATACTTTATTGGAACAATAAACGTTGACCTAGGTTTCGTCTCCAAAGTAAAAGACTTCATCAGAACACTTGCACAAATAACCCACTCCCTTTTATTACAACCCACACTCTATTAAACAATTAACATTAAATAATTAATGAATAATTTTAAAGACACAGGCTATAAGACAACCATTATTAAAATTCATTAAACAACTTTTCATTAAAAATTCTTCATTAAAATATTTAAAAAAGAATTATACCTAACTAACACAATGACAATTTAGAATTCTAAATAAACAAAACGTTATAAATATACACTTAACATTTAATTACTATTAACCTACAATGTGTTTAAACTTCAACAATGGTGCTATACTAATATTTTCATTAATCCCTGAGAAGTTGGTTGCATCTAACCTTAACTGCCATTTCATTTCACAAAGATCCAAGTGCACATCCAATATGCTACCTTGGAGATCCTTGTGAATTTGTTGCAGTACACAAAACTTGAATTTGTGCCCACTAAATTCCTTAATATGCCTAAAAAGGGCATTGGTGGTTCTATTATGCTTGATGTCCAGGATATGCTCACTAACCCTTTCCTTAAAGGTTCTACAAGTTTTCCCAATATAAAAGGCCGGACATAGATCACATTTCGCCATATAAACCACATTCTTACTATAGCAGTTGAAATGCCCTCTAATCACTATATGGGTTCCAGCAATATAAATTCCTGGCCCTGTATTTAGTATATACTTACATATCCCGCATCTACCACATTTAAAATTACCTAACTGTCTAGTTGTACTAATACTTTTTGCACCACCTCCTTTTTCCAATATATCTTTAAAGGACCTATCTTTCCTAAATATAAATTTGGGGACATCCCCCATTTTGGCATCAACGTTATGGTCCAACTTTAATAAACCCCAATTTTTATGAATAATTTTAATAATACCATCCACATCGTGGTTGAAAAGTGCCAGAAGTCTCGCCTACTATACAGAGACGTCATCAAACAATTCACACATCTATTAAACAATTATCGTAAATTAAATGAATAAGAAAGAAATTAATGAACACCTAATTAGATAAATATTTACAACTTATCATTTTACTAGATTAAAATTTGGTATCTTGGAACAAGTTCCATTAAATCATAGAGGTGGGTGGTGGGAGCTCTGTTTAGAGCTAAGAAAAATTTTTTGGATTAAAAAATTAAATTCAAATATACCACCAGGTATCAACAAATGTATTTCTTTGCTCCCAGTTTTAAAGAAAAGAGCTATATTAAAATAATGTTTTTTTAGGAATGTTTTTGGTATTAGTTATCTGGAATGTATGTCATTTGATGAGTTGTAAATATTTATCTAATTATGTGTTCAATAATTTCTTTCTTATTGATTTAATTTATGATAACTGTTTAATAGATGTGTGAATTGTTTGACTATAAAAGACTGGTTAGGTGTGCATTGTTTCAGTTCTGATGAAGTCTCTGTATAGTAGGTGAGATGAAAACGCTTAACTTTTTACTTTTTTGTTAAATTGAGTGTTATTGGACCTTGGCTGACTTGAATTCTTGAAGGCTATGGAGCTTATGGTGTGGATACACTGAAGTGCCTGGTTGTATTTTTCATTTCTTCTATTTACACAATACCTACTAAAGTACTTTGGTTTGGGACCGTACTAAATAGAAGGATCGACCCTGGCAAGTAATACATGGCTTAGTGGGACTGATAAGCTTGACAAAACAGACAATTCTCTGAATGTTATTTCCTAAAATGCACTTTTTTCAATCCCAGCTTCCTGAATTGCATAGTCTGTGAATCTTTCTGCATTTATACTCTGTACTATGAAACTGCAGGTGTACCTTTCTGTGTAATTTATTTCCCTCAATGGTTGTGCAACCAAGAAGGTAGTACATATACTGGCTTTGTTTTACAATAGTACCCCCCTGGCCATTTCATGCAGAAATGGGCATGGCTAGAGTGATTGACAAGCTGAGTGGCTGTGATGTAGCATGCCAATGATGCATGACTGACATGCCATGCAAATTTATCTGTGACATCATGAATATTTATTGTGTTATCATTGTTTACCGTCTTCTTCAATCTAGTGTGATCTTGGAGTTGGTATATCTAACCAGTGGGGAGTGCTGGGGGGCTAGCCCCCCTGCAAAAGCAAGGGAAAAAGTAATAGTTGCAGTTTCAGTGTTTTAAATGGGCCATAGATTTATGATTAATGTAGCTAACATTTGAAGTTGTAGCTTTATCATCTGCATTATTCTCATCATAAAGGGGAAAACGTTATTTCAGATTCTGTGCTCAATGCGAATGGCAAGACATTCCAGGATAAGAGTTATTTTATGTCTTGCAAGGTTATGCAAACTTATAAATTCTGTAGCTGTCATATACTTTAAAGATCTCTCCTGTTCTGTTAAATTCCAGATGCCTCTCCTAACAGACCCTGTTACCAGGAATGAGTAATCACAACAATGTTTTTTTTCCCCTTGACAACAGTGGATGCTGTGGGCTTTTTTCTGTTAATAACTTAAAAGTATACCATGGAAGGACCCTAAACCTTACTGGGGACAGATGAGTTTTTAGGAGTCACATGCATGATTTCAAATATCTGTTTGAAAACGTATTTGCCATCTGTTACATAATCAAGTTCATGACTTTCAGATACTATGCAAGTCAAATAATAATTTTTACTTTTCCAGCTTGCTGTTGGCAGGTTATATGTTAACTTTTTCAAAGGGATCTAGGTGAGCCTAGCTTATTATCTTTAACCTAGGAAGCCTCCATGTTAGCTGTGTGAAGGGGAGGGAAATCAGCGGACACACTAAATCATGCATTTAAGGCAGCTGGTGGGTAATAGGATTAATCTGAGCCTGACCAATGTGGAAGAGGCTGAAATTCATAATGAAGGCTGAGGGTCTAGATGATGGTGCTGATCATAACTCTAAATGGCTTAAACTGTCTCCTAGGCATGATGTGGAGATGATGAGGTTAAGAACAGAATTATAAGATTACAAAGGAGTAGACTCCATGCCGCTGGGAGTGGCAGTAAAAGGCAATATAAAAGACAAAGTAGTGATGGAAGCTGTGAAGAACAGGGGTGTGTATCAAGAAAAGGAGAGGTAGGCAGGTAGCTAGGTTTATAAGTGAAGTATGGAGGCCATTGTGGAAAAATGCAGGTGTACTTGAAAATTAGGGAAAGAAAAGGTAAGAGGTGGACAGGCCACTTCAGTGTGTTCAGATATGAGTTTGTAAGAGGACTCTGGCTAAGGAAGTATAAAATGAACACATGAACCTCTTCAGATGCATTTTATATTTATGATAAGACACAGTTATGTGTGCTTGAGAAGAGATAGGATTAGAGCATGTGTGAAGAAATATATGGAGATAGGAGGATGATCCAAGATATGGAATAAGCCCTTCACTTACATGTTTATACAGGAAAGGGAAGTTAAGAAACTGGCTTGGAAAATCTAAGTAAGTGTAGTTGCTGAAAACAAGGATGGATGTGTGGTACTAGCCAGGAAGAGGGAGGATGGAAGAGACAGTCACTCACAGTCCCAGATATGAAAAGTTGTAGGTTGTCTGACAGAATATCCCTCAAATTTTGAAATAAAAGCAGATCACTCATTGCTGAAACTATACAGCATTTATATGGACATAGGTTTTGTGCTGAGGAATAACAAGGAAAAAAAGGGTGGTCCATCTCAAAAGTATTGTGTATTAGAAAATGCAGTAAAAAATACGCTAGTTACCTTCAGAACCAGCTACCTCACTGTTATTATATTTAAAGCTACAAAAAGGTTACTGACAAGCTTCTTGGTGGAATTCCTATATTCAAACTTGCAGGGTGATATGCAGCTATAATTTGATTTTGTGGAGAAGGAGTCTAGTTCTATGATCAGCTCCAGTTTTACAAATGGAGATCTACTGAGATGGATTACGGGTAAACTGATTGATGTGCTACAGATGGACCTTAGCTAACGGGATGTGGTAAGGACTAATAATGGTGAGATAAAGAAATGGCTAAGAGTAGAAGGTATCTAAAATGAATGACAGGTGACTAGTAGACTATCATATGTTTTTGTCCTTGCACTGATTTTGCTATAGCAAATGGAGTTTAGGGGTACAATTGATAAATGTTGAGAAATGACATCCAAACTAGACTGACTATTGAGGATGGGGATGTTAAATTCCAGCTGAATCTAGAATGAATTTCTAGTTGTACATATAGATCACAGCTAGGGTGGTTTAACATAAAGAACTGCAAAGCCATGCTCCTGAAAGATACTAATCATGGATGAAGATATAAATGTTATTGGTGGGGTTAACCTAGAATGGCAGAAAAGGAAATGCCTGAGCTCTTAGTCACCTTAGGGGAAGCAACTTAACACAGGATGAGTAGAGTAGCAGGAGTAAGCAGGATATCCAGAGACATGACCAGAAGGCTGGAATGGAAGGAGGCAGAGGTCATCCTCATATTGACAAAAAGACAGCTGGAATACTTACTATATTAGTATATCAGAAAATGTCTGAAGCAAAGTAACCAAGATTAGGAGGAACATGAATCACAAAATGCTTCAGCGGATAACGTTTGCCTCACGATCCGTTGGTCTGCTGCTCTGTCCTAATCTCAAGTCACTCTCTTTTTGGAGCTTCCATGCATGCCTTGCCTTAAAATTCCCTTGTGGTTATTATCCTAGTAAAGACCTATTAACCTATAAACCATCCTTTGTCTGCAGTTTCCTCCAACCAAAAATGCTGGTTGATAGGTTGTTTTAAAACTTGTTCAGATATGTTGTATTTCGTGGATAAGTTGTCATTTCAAGCATATGCTAAAAAGATCAATAAACAGACACACCAAAAGCAAAACATATTATACAGTCAAACATAATTAAAGGCTGTAATAAAGGTTTCTCTGACTCAGACTGTTCTATTTTTTAAACTCAGTTGTGAACACTGATTATTGTTCAGACAACAGATAATGTGCTATCATAATTAACAGTATATAATGAGACAACAGAGTTCATGAGAAATATGTATCATTCTACCCTTTACTGCTTATTTCTGAATAAATTAGGATGGCTTGGTATGGGGAAAGAATTCTGCTGTTATAAATGGAATTGAACTATAGATGTCTGCACAAAAGGCTCTGCCATAATGTAAGTACTTTACTGCATAGATCTCAGCTGTACAGATTTCTGCAGAATGTCCAGATTTTTGCCATTTTTCATAAAATTGTGGTTTTCTGGAAAATTAGTGTCAAATCATTAAAGGCTGAAGTTAGAAAATAATGACAGACATTTGAGCTTCAGACTTCATACCCTTTAGAAAATTCATGCTAATGCAAAACCTATTCTTCTATCAATTTTCTAAGTTTGTAAGAGCAATATTTAAAATTTGTCCCTACTTTTGGGCCTTTGTCCCACTTTTATTTATGTCTTTGTTCAGATTTCCTGCTCTAAGAGGTTGAGAGGTATGTTTTACTGAGCTGGCAGCAAGCTTGTAGATCACTTAGGTCACTTAATGTCATTTTAATAAATGTACCGAAAATTAACACCAAGCTACATGACAGAGCTCCGAGTCATACTCTTTTCACTAAATGAAACTCCATAGCAGCAGAAACAGAATGAACAGAGCATGGACAACTTTACTTACATTCTACAAAAAAAAACCTTTCCAGATGACAAGTGCAGTATATATGACACTTGTTTGCTCTCCGCTCCTACTATCATAATGCATAATGATACCGCCGATCTCCATAAGCATACCTCCATCCCAGTCTTTAGCTGCACTTTTGTCTGTTTCCCAGCTTAAATCAGTGTCACCTGTTGGGGAAAGAAGCAAATGTAGTGCAACCATTGGTGAAGTACTGCTAACTATCATGCTTGTCTTTTACTGTGCTGCTGACACCTATCCTATACTACTACCACTACTTCCACCATGATGATTGTTTGTCCTACAGTCACCGAATGACCAACTGGCTGAACAAGATACACTAGCTCTCATGTAAAATAATGCAACTTGATTTCTATTCCCAGCTAGAACTATATACTAGAAAATATATGTCCTATAAGAATGTGCATATTAGCTTTACAGAGACAAGTCTGCTTCACTTATATAATGCTAATTACCATTATACTTACTAACTTGGGACTTCTTTAGCTGTGCCCTGTGCTTATCATATTGTCAGCTAATTTTCAGCGATGGAACTATGATTTATTATGTCTGCCAGTAGACTCTGTCTTACTTTTGACATAGTTCTCTCAGAAGTTTTTCTCTCTAGGTCAGAACTCTACATGGCGATTGCCCAGTAGGGCCAACCTGATCAACAAAGAATGAATGAATGAACGAATAAATAAATGCCTAAATAAATAAATAAATAATGTTTTCTTGCTGTGGTGGCTCAGCTCATGTTTGAAGAGGGTCAGAGACAGATGAGTTCACTTAACAGGATGGCAAAATAATCATTTAAAAATGAATAAAAACTACAGTGGCAGACTCAGACACTGGGCATGTACACACTACAGGAGAAAAAAACAGGCTAAGGGATATAATATGGGCACATATAGCAATCAAGACACTGAATGGGCAAGGATGGTTCTGAACAAGAAAGATAAGCATTGTACTTGACTACACAAAATAGGGTTCAGACTGTTATATGCAAGCAGTTGTTCAGAAGTATCTAATAAAGTCTTGGAATACCTTTATAAAAGGAATAATGATAGACATTGTAGTTGAAAATGGACTGGATGGATCTTTGGTCATATTTTGTCAGCATATTTATTCACTCATATGATGCATTTGGGTGAGGTGGTCATTAAGGAAAATGGACCTGCATGCCAAATCCCCTTCTGAATGCTAGTGATTCTTGCTTATTGGTAGGAGTGTTACATTTGGCAGTCTGTAGTGTCACATTTCTGCACTGGTGTTTTGAATGGCATGATCTTTTCGTTGTGAAAATATGCATTCTGTTTACAGGGAGCTAATGATCCTTTAATGAGTGTGATACATTCAGGAGCTCATGGGCTCCAAACAGGAAACAGTGAATGATTTTCTTCATTACCAGACATTCAGATAAAAATCTTTAAAAATTATGACAACTGTTGCACAAGAAACAGTTTAAGTGTTAGCTGTTATACCTGGAGACCATAATGTAGTAGCAGGCCACTGGAGAGGAAGCAGCAAACACAGATTGTGCTTTCTTTCTTTAGATTTCAAACAATTTGGGAACTCAGTCCTTTGCTAGCTGGCCTCTTGCTAATCAAAGAACCCACACTCAGTCAACTGAATTGACTTCGTGGGCTTAAAGTATTGCACTGTTTCACTCAGAAAGCTAAGTGATATAAAGCTCGCAGTGAGTCAATGTGGTGCAGAATTTTGAACTTGACACCAAATCAACTCTGCAATTATTATTAAGAATATTACTGCTGAATTGGCAGTGAGACACATAAACTCTAATTTTTGTGGCCTGTATTTGCATACCCTTTTGGCTCTCTGTATAATGGCTACTCTTTCCTTAGGGTTGCACTTCATGCAAATTTCTATTAAAATGTGTAGCAAAGCAGCATAGCGTGCAGTAGTCTACAGGTAAGATCAGGCTCCATCTTTACAGCAGAACAACTTTGCATAGAGAGATGCAGAGAGAGAGAAACTAAACCTGAATACATTTGTGCACAGGTAAGCTGTCTCATGATTCTTATTTGCTGGCTTAAATCCAAAATACAAGCTTAAAATTAATGCAAATAACATGGCAAACTTTATAAAAAGTTAGCAATATTTTTCTTTCTCATTACCCTCCGTTATTTGAAAGGAATAAAAAGAACCTTCAAAAACATAGTTCTGTGAATAACTACATTAATATACAATATTTTCCTAAAGCCTCAAACTCAACTCAGATGAAAATTTTATCTCTAAAATCAAAGAGAAAGACGACTGGGTATGGAAACTGATGATGTCAGACTTCTGCTACCATTTCTGAGTTAGCACCTTCACTCTGCAGTGTATATTGTAAAGGAGGATAGTCATGTGCTGCCTGCTTATTGCAAACAGTAAGAGTTACACTGGATTTCCATTTGCTGAGGTGAGCTCTTTTCAATTATTGCATAGTTCATTTGTATTTTCTTTCTTGAAAGATTAGGTTTCTTTCAGTGAAGTTTTCTTCCACCAAGTAACAGTTGCCAGTGATTAATTTCTTCATATTTGTTTTCTGGCAGAGATGTATTGTCTTTTTTAAATGCTGTCAAGTATCTCATTTTTATTCACCAGTTCTCTGAGTGTGAATCATTAGGAAATGTTGCCTAAATGATAGTGTGTGTGTGGGGTGGGGGGTGGATTTACACCTTAACCTTCAGATATTTTTATAGAAATGAACATTCAAAATGATCATTTTTCAAATCATTAGTTACTGAATCTAAATATTCTTTAATGACAGATCAATGATATGCTACATTGTATCATCTGTGAATGACAAACAAAATAGTGAGATCTATAGTGTATAGCAATGAAATTAGCAGTTCTGTTAAATAACCACTGTGCAGATTTGGTATAAATTAATTTTATAATAAAGTCATTCAATATATTTTATTATGTAAATAGAAAAACTTTCATGAGCCTGGATTTGGAAGTCATTCAATAATATAGAAATCAAAAGATTCACTGTGTTCAGACATCAGCAGTATAACTTGAAAACCAAACCAGACCTTTTTTGAAGTTAATCTAAAACACAAGTGGTTTTAGGTTTGATGAGGTATACTATGCGTTTCAGTATGTTTTTTTCTGTTCTTTAATTGTTGTTTGAGCCTGTAATCCTTTTAGAGGTCTGTGTTCATTCAAAGACTGTTTTTGTAGTGTTAATTGGTTTTGCATTTTCTGTCATGGGAGGGGGAACAGTCCTATTCCATAGAGATAATAGGTCAGCAAAAGTGAAATAGCACGGTAGAAGCAGAATCTCTGGTTTGGGGTGCAAAGATCGATGTGAATGGGTGGATCATGGTCAAAGTAAGACAAGGGTGCATAAGCAGCATTTTAAGTTAAGATCCAAGTTCCACAAATACAGTCAAGCTGTGAGCTGCTGCAAGGAAAACATTGCCCTTTAAAGTTAATTTTTTTGCAGATAAGACTACAGTGCCTATAAGCATCAATGCACATTGTGGGGTAAGTCTCACAGGATATCCTAATACAGTTTTGAAAACCAAATGATGTCCGAGGGAAGCAAGTAGGAACTCTAATCCAACCTTTCCCATTTTCCTGCCCTCATATGTGGCAAATACTCATATACCTAAATATGTTTGTTGATCAGTATTGTTTAGCTGAACAGACTATTTTAAGTGAAGTCTTGGGGAGAAAGCTCCAAAAGGAAATAAAAAAGAAATATAAAAATAAAGCAGTCAAGTAGGCTGTGTTAGAATAACTGGTGTTCTACTTTTAAAACTGGTTGTGAGTTTATCATGGATACTAAGGGACATAACACTCTTTAATCTCTCATCTTACTTGCAACTATTTATTCTTTCATAATTTGCTATGATCTTACTCTATCTAAACTCTATTCCGTATCTTGGTTTGCCTTTCTAGGTCTTAACTTAACTAGTTTCTAATTTAGCCCTGCTCTATATCCAAGGTCACTATTTCTTTCACAGAAGAAAAATATTTATAGAATACCCTGTGTTTCTTCACCAGTGCAAAGGCCAACTCTCCAGGAGGGCTGTGTGGGTTATAACAGAACTGTCTATCTACTTTTGCTGCATTCCATACTACTCTTTACTTTACTTAGTACTCTGGGTGTCTCTCTTCAGTCAAGAAAAGCTAACTATTCATACTGCTATTAGGCAAACTCCTATATTATATAACAATCCACATCCTTTAAATCCTATTCTCTCATTCACTTCAAAATACATAATCTTGACAAAAGTAAATATTAAAATACAAAACCTAGCTTGCTAGCATTTGTTGCCATCAGCACTATATTTAGCATACTATATTCTAGTACTATATGTTGAATTCTTCAATATTTCATTATATGTACTGTTATACTATTTTTGTATAATAAATGAATAAAGAAAACAGACTCATACTTATCTACTCTAGTCACTGGCAGTGCAATAAATTATTTCAGTAGCAGGACCTCTCCTGACACTGACTTGCCCCACTCTGTTTACCCTTGCTGTGTTTGGGCTCACTTTGCTCCCTACCCTACCCCAAATTCCCAACCACCCCCTCATCCTCTACATATATTCTACACTTAGCCCTCTCCTCTTCCCATCAAACTTTACATGTCACCTATACTTCTACTTCCATATTATTCCTTCTCTTCCTATGTAACTTAACCTATCAACATCATGTCTTCTTGCACATACTTCCTCCACAAAGTTAGATCACCACTTTTCTCTTCATCCGACCCATCCTCCAACTACAAGACATGTCACTACTCTCTAGCAATTCTTCCAAAGCCACTTTCACCTGCAGTATCCATCTCTGCTATACCTTTCCCATCTACTGTACACTAAAAACACTATTGTCCATACTTCTACTTTCTTTTTTCACTTACTATCACTTGAATCCTTAATCCACTTATCTTCATCCCAAGCTTCCTTCCTACTTAAACTATCTTTTTCCACATATTCAGTAACACTTTAAGAACCAGTAACTGCCAACCCTTAAATATTCTTCTCCCCTGAACACCTATTCCCATACTGCTTCTGCTATCTAACCTCACATACTTTCAGGTGATTATTGTACCTATACTTCTATCTAGTACACCTACTTACCCTCTGCATGATAATATTACACCCTTAAACTTGAAAATAAACTGAAATCTATTTAATACATCTCCCCACCATTACATTAGATACAAAATTCTTAACACTTCTCATTATTTATTCAAGATAAAATATGAACTACTTACTTTTCTACTAAAACAATCACCAATAAAATCTTACTTAAAAATATCATCATATGTGGTTTACATCCCAACCCTGACCTCACCCTCCATCCATGGCTTCACCCCACTTCCCTCTTACTCCTACTTCAATACCTGCAACTTATCTAAAATCTATCTGCTTAAATATCTGTAGTGTGCTGAATAAAGTAACTGAATTTCATTATTGGATCACCCAATATTCCTGAGGTTGCTATTACTGAAACTTGGCTCAAACCTCAAATAAAATACTCTAAAATTCTTCCCACAGCTATGAAATTATATGCGCTGACAGAATTAAAAAAAAGCAGGAGGTGTGGCCATCTTATATCCCAACTTTTTAACTCTTTCAACCTTTCCTGCTACCCCACCAGAATTCCATAATGCAGAACTCATTCTATCCTTACTAAAACTAAGCAACCATAAAAATGTCATGCATTATTGCCCTCTATACTCTACTTGGAAAAAACATCCCCTTTCTAAAAGACATCCTCCACTGGGCATTGAATAATATACCCTATGAAACCACTATACTTGGTGACGTCAAGATTGATTGGCAAAACATTATGTCAGAATATCACTCTCCTAGTTTTTTTCCATTTAAAATTCACCCACCTTATATCCTCCCATACATATTTTAACAAAGTGAGTAACACTGGCATCACCCTTGACTGGATCCTTGTCTCATGTCCAAATCACTACTGCTTGGCTGGTATTCTCCCAGACTCCCTCAATGACCACCATCCCACCACTGTCCTAAGATATACAACCTATCTTACCAATCATCTTTCAAGGAATGCTATAATCTTACAATATTTAATCGTAATGTAGTTAATGATATCCTTAAATTTCTCAACTGGAGTAATCTGTCTACATATTTAACACCCTGTTTTTAGACACTCAGCCTTGCTTCCTTAAATAAGAAAAGTGTGAAAACTAACCTACCCTGGCTGATTCTAATACAAAAAAAGAGATAAGCCCTGGTGACAATGACAAAAAGTCCACTGCTTATCTACAAAGCTACAAACATAAAACAGTACTACTCATATCCTTAAACCAACCAACCAACCAACCAAAAATAACCTTCCAAAATGGGTTACAATATACAAAATCATATTCCCTAGAACCCACTCATCCCCTAACCCTTACTGAGACAACTCACCCTCAGGTTGTTGTTGTATCTTTCGGCTTTTCCCGGTTAGGGGTCAGCACAGTGGAACTCCGGTCCGCTAATGATTGGCAGTAGATTTTTATGTACCAAGTTGCCAGCCCTGACGCACAACCTTCAACGAAGGTGCACCCATTCACGCATGTCTCTACACAGAAGATGCTTTAGATGAGAATTGAACAGGACGACATCTTACTGTGAGGCGACAGTACTGTTACAAAATCCAACTCACGTTTCATTGGATTTATAGTTATTCTCACCTATAATTCATCCAAAGTCCTCACCAATCCAGAACAAACTCTTAACTCTTAGAATTTCTCATTCTCCTCAAAACCTGCTTGCACCTGTTTTATTCAACATTTGTTATGCAAAATCAAGCCCTGCTCTCCATCTGCTGGCAATCTCCCATTTGAATACCGAAAACTTGCTTCTCCTTCCATCACATATCCAGTCTCAATTTTAATAAATCATTCCAGGAATGTTATGTTCCAGATTCCACCCAAGAATGTTATATTCTATTACTCTGGAAAAAATACATCATTCCACTCTATAAACTTAGTAGCTCCACTGAACTGTCTAATTTTAAGCCTATTGCTATCTTGTCCCCCCTCTCTAAAATTTTGGAAAAGTGCATTCACAAACAACTTCTGCATTATCTACTTTAGGAAAACCTACTTATTCCATCTGAGCATGGCTTCAAATCCAGCCTATGGCACAGCAACTGCCCCATTAGTTTTCCTGGACACTGTTGTCAAGGCCAAAGATAATAAATTAATATTTTGCCTCTTCTTAGACCTTCCCACAGCTTCTGACACAATCTTTCATTCCAAACTACACCTAAAAATCGCTTGTTTAGGTCTGTCTTGCTCTACTCTTAACTGGTTTACCAGCTACTTATCTGAATATTTTCAATTGGTGAAATGGCTCTCTGCTCACTCCCCTTTCCTTGCTGTCTGTCTTAGACACTTTACTTTTCAATATATTTTTAATGGTCTCCACATATCCTCCCAACAAGTTACTCTTGTCCGGTTTGTAGATAACTCCATTGTCATCATCACAGTTGATACTCTTCCTAAACTACAACCATAACTCAAAATGCTTTCAACACAGCCAATATCACCTCTATCCCACCTAAAATACAAATTACTGTTATTTTTGCCTAAATGTTTGACATCCTTCAAAGACAACATCAAAATATCTTCATTAAACTGTAATAATATTGATGTTGTTTCCCACAAGATAGTATGAGTCATAATAGATGATCAATTAAAATTTAATCTCCATATCCAAAGTTTCATAAAAACACATCACAAACTTGGGATACTCTACAGATAAAAATACTTACCTCTCATTTGTGCATCCATCCTTTCCTCTCTGCTTTATGCCTTTCCCATCCTTACCAACCTACACACATCCCTTAGATCACAGCTCAAGCTAAGTTATAACAAAGTTGTGAGTTTGGCAACCAAGATGCCCTATAAGTCTCATCACTGCATTGCTCTAAAATCATTAAATTGGATTGAACAACCCCATCATCTGCTGTATAATCAACTTTTCCTTGCTCATAAAATGATATGCAAACCCTCTTCCTGCCCCTGTATCAGTTCTGCACTTAGCTACTAAGTTCCAAAGTGTCCACTCTGCTCCTTTAATAAACACCGTATAACAGTTTATAAACTTAGGGAAGCCACAGGTCATGACCTATATTCCAATTCAGTGGCTAAAGCTTGGAACATAATCCCAATGGATATTAGGTTACTACCCAGCAGTTACTTATTTAAACAGTCTGTAAAATAATTCCTCTTTAGATCTGGCTCTACACATATAATGCACCAAGACGATATATCTGCCTCTGTCTTTTTGCTCTCTAAATATTTCTGCCCTGCCTATGTTCTACATAATACTACTCTAACTCCTTTTATGCCTCTTTGTGGTTTGACGTCTCCCTTTTCATCTTTATCTTCTAGATTATCTAAACTCTACTCCTTCCTCTCCATTTGCCCCTTCTTTCCCCTATCTGATCTGCTTGTACTCTCTTCTTTAAATCCCTTAACTACTGTTCTCCCTTTACTCTTATTAGTACCGTGTCTACAAATCTTCATATATCTTCATCTTAAATTATACTTCTATACTGTTCATAGGTTCATAGGTTCATAGGTAGGTACTAGGCTATCAGCCCTAAGGCCCATACAAGCCTAGCCAAAAAATGTACCCTGGCTTTTGCCACCCAAGAAAATTATTTTCCTGTGCCCCTGTCGAGCAGAGCCACAGAAGTGATCCCCGGGGTGAATTTCCCATTTCCCATCCAATCATCAAGATTTTTCTTGAAGAGTGCTAATGAGGAGCTCTGTTTGACATAGATAGGTAGTCTGTTCCAGAGTATGGGAAGTCTCTGGGACAGGAATCTATCCCTCCAGCATGTTCTGTTTATTGTGGTGACAAGGTTTAGGTCCCTAGAGCATGTAGCTCGGAGGGATTGGGATTTCTTTAAGTGGAGCATGTCCAACAGCTCTGGGTTTGACATAGCTTTGTATGTTAGGCAGAGATCACCCCTGAGTAGGCGATATGCGATGGAGTAAAGCTGTAGTTTTTTGAGACAGTCTGCATAGGGCATCTGTTTGAGGCCAGTAATCCTCTTTGTGAGGTATTTCTGTGGTCTTTCCAGTTGTTGTAGATGTATTGTGAGGTACATACCAAAAGGGGCATTGTACTCTATAATGGGTCTAATGAGTGATGAGTAGGGGAACAATGACCTCTTTTTTTCTGGATGAGAATCCTTTTGTGATGAGATGAGCCATGTAGAAGGATTTCCTGACCACTGTGGCGATGTGATTATCAAAGGAGAGACTACTGTCCACCTGTGTCCCAAGGTCTCTTATCACATTTTCGGCATTAAGTAGACTACCAGCTATGTGGTAGTTCATGGGTACAGAGTTTTTACCAAAGGAGATGACAATACACTTTTTGGCATTGAGCTTCAGGCCATGACTTTGACACCAGGTATCTGTCTCAGTGAGGCCCTTTTGTAGTTTGTCCACATCGTTAGGAGTTTCGATTATGGCTCCTAGTTTGCAGTCATCTGCAAACTTTGTTAGCCAAAGACCTTCTATGTTGGCCTGCACTTCAGAGAAGTAGATACCAATTGAATAACCTTTATCTTCTTTACTGATGCTAATTAATATTTTTACGTATTTTTATAGCTTTGTACACATATCCTTTTGACTAAAAATTGTAAGTTCTGCGTAATAGTCTACTTCATTTTGGAATTATCTCTCTCTAGTTAATTGTTTATAATACGACTCTGATTGTACTATCACAAATGTCACTCTATAAAAATCACTTTTTTGTTGGAGCTTTTCTTACTGGGCCTCTGATGAAAACAGGTTCATGCCTAGCCAGACTTCCCTGGTAAGCAAATGTCAAATAAACTAACCAACTTACTAAACAAATACATGTAATACATAAGAGAGTAGAAGGCACTAATGAACAGAATTGTGAGAAAGAATAACAACATAATCCAATTTATGCAGAACAACAAAATTACAGTTGAAGAAAACTTATCACCACAATGATTGATCAACCTGTTAAACAAACAAATTAACATAGTAATAAGAAGACTGATAGTTTCAACAACATTCAAGTGATTCTACAGTTGCTTGATCACTGGGTGCTAAAATACTTTCTTATTTCACATTTAAACAGATGTTTACTAGGTGTCTGTCTGGAAAGTGGAGGTAGACTGTCTGGTGAAGTTAGCATTATGAGTTATTGTGGAACTCTAAGTTCACTGTACCTCAGTGTAAGAAGGATTCCCTGTATTCAGCAAAGTTTTGGTTCTTGCACAAGTGCTGATTTTCACACTCGTGTGTTAGAGAGTTATCCTCTCATAGTTGTCCATTGAGCTAATGTCCTACTTTCATTTCTGGTCTGCAACATCTGTGATCACATTTACAAATCTTATCTTCAAGTGCCAATAGAAACTTAAATCTTTAATACCTTCTGATACAGTCATGCAAAATCAGCCTTATTCTTACTGTACCATGCAGTTCCTTTCCAGCTACAACACTATGCAAAAAGTAAAGAAAATCATTATCAGAATACCAGTATGTATGTTTCTGACCCTTTATACCCTTTGTGGTTTTGAACATACCTCCATTTTATTCTTAAACCTTTAACACATATATGTTCAACCATTTGATCTGAATCAGAACTGTCCCCCTTGGTTTGAAAGCATACAGTAATAACTTGTAGGTAGGTTTTGATGCATTCATTGAATTTCATTATATTGATGGATGCAATTGATCAATGAAGTGCAGTTTTTTAAGTAGAGCTGTATAAATGAATGGGTATGTTCCATTCTCTACCACTGCTAAAATATGGTGGTGTTTGTGTGTGTGTTTTGTGAGATCAGCATACAGTGGGGTAAGGGAAATTTGCCCTTTCCCGCATTGTTGTGTGATCTTCAAGTTGGTATAGTTAAAGTTGTGTGGGTGTAGGTGGTGTAGCTCCCCATATGGAAGGTGCAGGGACACTTTCCCGCCCTTTTTTTTATTCCATGAGTTTGGTGGCTTGTATATTGTTCTGTGGTTTCAGGTTCACTGTACTGAAGTTTCATTCTTGTGTAGATCGATAATTAATAGAGAAACCACTAAAATACATCATATAAACTTACGTCTGATTTCAGACTCGTATCCGTCCTGCTCATTAATTGCATTAAACATTTTTTGTGACACTTTGACCACACTGTCTGTGAATCATCAACCCCCTCATGGTCAATAGGACAATTCATTCTCCATAACAGGGTGGCGGTCAACAAGTAAGGGCCATCATTCAGGCAGCTATCAGAAATGGCTTGCATGTTTGCAGTTTTCTCTCTGGACCTAACTGCACCAGCAAGCATTGTTGCCTCACAGCAAGAGGTTCTCCTGTTCGATTCTTGGCTGGAGTGCCTTCTGTGTGGAGTCTGCATGTCCTCCCTGCGGTCAAGTGGCTTCCAAAAGACATATGTGAATGGGCATGCCTTCGCTGAAGGTTGGGCGTCAGGCAGGCAACTCGGCACCATAAAAAAAAAATCGACTGCCAATCATTAGCAGACTGGAGTTCCGCTGTGGTGACCCCTACTGGGAAAAGCTGAAAAGACAAACAACAACAACCTAACTGCACCAGCAAAGCTCTGGGAGACGTGCAATGGGCCATCTATGGAAAAAGTCCCTTTCACTTCCATAACAGGTATTCCCTCCAATTGACCTTGCCCTTCCCCTTACAGCACAAGCAGTGGTCTCCCTTGTCTCAGTCAAGGAGATAACACCTGTCTAGTGTACCCCCAAGTGACTGTAACTTTTTCCATCCCATTGAGAAAAGCAAGCAAGTCACACTCCTTCACTCCTCCTCCTCCACCCCTGCCTCACTCCTCCAGTGCTGAGGCTACTAATCAAATCCCAGTCAACTGGGTTGCACTCAGCTATCCGTCTCTTTGTGATACAACCAGATTCTTGCTTCACCAGTACCAGTAGTTGCTCTCATTTAGCCAGCATGGCTTTCACCTGACTAGAGAATTACCATTGATCTGCTGTCACTACCGTAACTGCCTAAATAAAAAAATATTCACTTGCAACTACTCTCTTTATTGATCTGATGATGTCATTTGATGGAGTAGTCCCTGAATCTCTACTCTACCCATTAAATAATACATTTTTAGGAGAGGGTCCTGTCCAGTCTTTCAGCTACTGCTGGTAGGAGAGCTCCTCAAACCAGTTTTTCCAATGACCTTTCAACAGTCTGTTTCCACAATTTAGAAGTGTTTCAGAGCTCTCTACTTGTCCTTGACACGCACTGCCCAAAGTTAACTCTATATACAAACAATATGATTCTGCTAAAAATCAGGACACATTTCCCAAGCACACAAAATCTTCAGAATGACTTTCACTAACACTGAAACTGGTGCACTACAATGCAACTACAAGCCAACACTTCCAAACCCATGCAATCATCTTTAATAAAGTACAAAAACTTACAAATTCCCCTTCTTTAGCTATAAGAAATAATCAGAACTGCTCATTGTCTATTATGGTACAGACTAGTTTCCTCAGTCTATGATTAGATCCAAATCTTAACTGGTCATACAATACTAATCTCACATGTAAAAATAACATATTGAACCTGCAGACAGCATGCAAGGCTACTAGGCTTCTGACAACAGAAGCCAGGCTTACATTTGCCAGCAACACCTTATTACAAAGATTGGATATATGTATCCTATGCAAACATCTCTTGTTGAAACAAGGATTGCTAGCATGTAAATTGTGGCAAATAAATATTGCCATCATATCTTCCATTTTAGAATGTGGGTGCATTATTGCCCTTCAGTATACCTACTGGATAACCCTGTAACAGAAATATCTAGCCTATTTCTTCTCATCCTCAAATGCTTTTTTCTAACTACTTCCCTCCACTTGTTCATAACATCTCAAAATCTAACTCTATATTCTTTCTACAAACCAACATGCTGTTATCCTTAAGAGGCTCAGTTATGGTGCAAATGCTGCACAGACCCTTCACATGTATTGTCCCAACAATTTGGGCAACCTTACCATCATCAGTTTGAGAGGAAACCGAATTACATCTTTTTTTAGCTGTTCCTCAAATGCATTGTTGATTTTATATGATGCAAATGCTTTCAATGAAATTTCTAAAAGTCCTTCTTTCACATTGACTTCTTCCAGTCTCCACTCATTAACTACCTCTAGTTTAATCTCTTCTTTTGCACTGCAAAAGTTTCTAAAGCTTTAAACCATACTTGCAACTCTTTGCTTTGGATACTATTTAACCTTCCAATCTGATTGTCTGTTCTCCTTACCCTTAACTCTCATTTGTATACTTACAAAATTCCCCCTAATTTGGTTCTTGTTATACCTTATATCTTAACTCAAATTTAGCTCAATAATGCCATGCTAACTTCAGCTCTTATATACATAAATTTACATAGTCGAAAATTTAACCAAAGAAGGCAATGCAAACTGTTTGTATCATATAAGACATAGTGCACAGGGCATTTACATTAATGTATTACTATATACCTTTTCTATATTTACATCTGTAGTTGTTATTATACTTACTGCATGTTTTACATCCCTTACACCTGGACTGTGGCTGAAAATTTCTATACAGCAGGCCACCTGTCAAGTCAGCAAATAAATAAATAAATACATACATACATATATACATGCAGGGGTGAGGTACCGGGGATTACATGCTTTCATCAAAGCAACTAGTTCAGCAATTACTGCTGCAGAGGATGGTAATTCATTATATGTGTCAGGGGTTATACTGGCTGATGTGGAGGGTTTAGGTATGAAGTAAAACTGATTCAGCGGTACTTATTGCCTTATCTTGGTCAAATTTTCTCTTTCCTGCAGTCTGAAGTGCAAAGTTGCAGAAAGGGTATAGAACTATTTTTTTTAAATTGGAGGTGTCTGCTTTTTACTGCAGTTATGTGACTATAGAATTAGTGTTCTCAGTGATTGAACCTACTATATTGGAGTAAATGGCACCTTATGCTCCAAGAGATTTGTCACAAATGATTTACCCCAGCGCTGTGCTTTGAGACAACTTCTATTTGGCAGCTACTTCTCTGATGTCACGTCTGACATTAAATGCCTCTGGTTGATCAAATTTCAGACAACTTTATGCTTGTAGACATCATCAGCTCTCCTGTAGATGCATGATCCTTTAAGAGGACCTAACTCACATGAGTCTAACTCAGACACGGCCATGATGTCAGGATCACACTGTACAGCTTTATGTCAATAAATGCAACATCATACACTTTGAGGAAAAACTCCTGCACATTGATCACATAAATGACATCACTCTTAAAAAAGATACTGTCATTAGAGACTTTTGTCAGTAAAAAAAAAAAAAAAACAACTCCTTTGGCCACCATGTATCCTCTGTAGTTAGGGAAGCCTTCTATGTCTCACTCAGTTTATTACTAAGAGCATCTCCTTTCATTCAAAATAGGTTGTCTTTTCAATTTACTCATCTGTCATCATGTCCATACTAGAATACAGTATGCCCTTCTATATATGCTTGTCTAAACCCTTAACCCAACTAAAAAAACAAACCAGCAAAAAAGAAAAAAAAAAAAAAAAAACAGTAGATTCCCACTAAAAATATTATATGTGAGCCTCCTAAATTACTCAGAATGCTAAAAACCCTATCTCTTTTATTTCTCTCCTACAAACACCTACAAGTTGTTCTGTGCCCTCCCTTCAAAGCTATAAATCACCCTGCTCTGCCTGAATTATTACATATATTCAAAACTGGTAGTAACGCAAATACAAGATCAAGGGACCTAAATCTATATTGCAGCATAAATAGGATTTGTTGCATCACATATGTCTGTCCCAAAGAATTCTTGATGTTGTCATGACTAATATGTGTCCTGAAGAATTCTTCTACTCTGGAAAAAAACTTCCAGTTTTATTAGTTATTTAACTTAGATGTCTGGATGGGAAACTGAAAATTTTCCCAGGACTATCCCCTCTATTTTTTGCGGGGGGGGGGGGTTAAGTAGCTGGGTGTACTATCAGGATTGCAGTGCTAGGTTTCAAAAAGCTTATCTGGTACATCACCTTTTAACAACTTATGTACCTATGAGTAAGCCAGTATAGAGATGCAAGGGAACCTGCCCATTTTAAAAAAACAATACTTTCTTTCTTTTTAACTTATTTTAATAGCAGCATAATTGTTCCTAATTTTTGACTTAGTTCACATTTTTTAATAAGAATATAATTGATGATCTGGCCACTGGTTATTTAACATGAACCCACATATATAATGTTTGTTGTGTTAAAAAAAGCTGTGGGTGTTATAGGGGGAAGGATTTATATCTGTGGGAGGCTGACCTGTCTGAGCAAAGAAATCAGATAGCTAAGGTGAATGATGAGAGGCAGAAGCATTATGTGGGCTGTAGGAAGCAGAGAACAGACAGCCTTTGGTAAGGGTGGAGCAGTGGGTTAGTGGAGATTGTGGTCAGTGGTTGGATAATATTGTTACTAGAACAGACTAGTCTCCTAAACTAACTACTAGTCTCCTTACTATCTAGTGTTACCTTGGGCCCCTTAATTTGGCAAACTGTCCTCACCAGTGGTGCAGAATTTGACCAGATAACTAACTTAATTTTTTATTTGACCACTGATACTACTTGTAAGTGTGTGGTGGGTTTCACATCTTTAAGTGCCATCATCTACACCGAATCTCACCTGGGGATCTTGCTCTCACAACTTTTTTGTTTGAGGTGGCTTCAACTGCCACTCATGGTGCAACCCACTCTGTTTTCCCTCACTATGCTCATTTTCACTCCACTCCCCTACCCTTCCCCCAATTCCCACCCACACCCGCATACTCTAAATGTATACTCTAACCACTCTATTCCCCTCCCCTTCCTTTTCTCCACTACCTGCTAACATACCCCAATCAAATCATTCCACCATCTATCTAGCCATTACACCCTTTCAACTATAATCTCCACTCACCTTTCTCCACCTTAACTCTCCAACAGCTTCTCAATCCCACACTCCCACTTACAATACATTTCATCTCCTTTCCCTACTCTTTTACTACTTCCAATTCACATTTTGAACTATACTCTACCTAAAAGTCACACCACCTTAATTATCATTTCCTAACTAGTCCACTTGCACACATTACTTCTCTACACTCACATACTTGCTTATCCCTCCTCCCCACCAAATCCTTTCCTTCTATCTTCTCTCCTAATGTCCCTCCACTCAACATGCTCTTCATACCTACCTCCACTACTCTTCTTCTTCTTCTGCTCTCGTACCTATCCTCTTACCGTTCCACCTTATCTCCCATGAACTTGTCTCCCACCTTTATCTACCCCTCTACACACTTACAGACTCCCCATAGCTTTGAAATAACCCCATTTCTAGTCAATCACTCCAACCCTTTCACATTCAAAGTCAAGCTTATACTACATCCATCTCACCCCCCAAAATGTAGACCAAAACCCCTTCTCTTTACCCCCCAAATTCTCTCTATAACACCATCCACTAAGACATTACTCCAATTGGGGATATCCACCCTAACACTGGCCCTCTCTTTACTCCTCCCCCAAAATTCTCTCCCAACCTCCAAACATCCCACACCAAAACACTCACTCAAAATGCTTAACACTTTACTCCCTGAACTTACACAGCCTACTCAACAAAGTCAGTGAATTCCATGCATGGCTTACCCATCACTCCCCTGACATAATAATTCTAACAGAAATTTGGCTTAAACTTCACATTCCTGACAACAAAATAATTCCCCCTGGTCACAATATCTTCTGCCTTGACAGAGCCCACAAAAAAGGTGGAGGGTAGCTATACTTTACTCTGTTAAACTTACCCTGTCCCCTTAAGCATCTCTCACCCTAACTTTCAGGGTCTATATTAGATCACCGAACACTTAAAAAAGCAAACAGTGATTGATCTAACTTATGTAAGCAAAAGCTTAAAATATCACAGCAACAGAAACCCGAATTTTTTCCTAGGGAAAGAATTTGGTTGTCCGTTACTGTTGCTTTGGTATTTTCAGTGCTGTGGTGGAAAGTTACGGGTTGGGTTCAGGTAAGTGTGCAATTGTGTGGATGTAAGTGTTAGGGCGGGTTAGGTGAGTTAGAGTTGGCAGGTTAGGTGAGTTAGGGTTAGGGAGTGGGTGAGGTGAGTGTGCCATAGTGGCAGACCTTAGGGTTAGGGTTTGGGTTAAGGTAAGTGGATAGTCAGTGGTGTGTGTATAGTTTAGTGTAGGGTTAGGTGTCAGATTTTAGGTGTATGTGTGTGGATTGCTGTTTCTTTGGTGTGCTTGTGTTGTGTGTATGTGTTTTGGAACAGCGATTTTTTTTCCCTAGAAAAAAATCGCTGTTCTCACAGTCCAAGATTGTAAGCTTTCGCTTACATAAGTTCGATCAATCACCGTTCGCTTTTTTAAGCATTCGGTGATCTAATATAGACCCAACTTTCACCCTGCAGAACTCCTAATAGTAAACTGCAAACTCAACAACCACACAAAACTTATTACAATAGTTGCTATTTATATCCCCCAGGCAATAATATTCCCATACTTGAACATATTCTCTCCTGGCTAAATCTCTCCATACCTAATGAAACAATAATTCTAGGTGATATCAGCATCAACTGACAGTCCCTCACCCCAGCTCTTCAATACACCTTCATGGCTTTTCATAACGTATTACTACTCCAACCCACTTTAGTAAAACTACCCACTCCAGCTCTATCTTGGACTGGATCCTAGTATCTTATCCTAACCTCTACCACATCCCTAGAACCCTACCTGATTGTTTAAGTGACCACTCTCCTATCAGTGATGAAAGATACACCTCTCACCACTGTAAATTTCACACATACAAAGACTGTCACACTCTGTCTAACTTCAA
Source organism: Protopterus annectens (assembly GCF_019279795.1). NCBI lineage: Eukaryota > Metazoa > Chordata > Ceratodontiformes > Protopteridae > Protopterus > Protopterus annectens. Next base: position 1,355,250,693 of record NC_056743.1, on the reverse strand, counting down.
CCCTGAAGTGCTTAACAATAGACTCTCCATCATTAACTGGTCTTCCCTTCTACACATAGCCATAGATGAAGCCATATATAAATTCAGCACTACATTTCTAAAAATTCTCAACTCCCTTGCTCCTCATATGAAAATCAGAATAAAATTCGCCTTCGCCCAGAATGATACCACAATATAAGGACAAAATGATTGACTTCAACAATTGGCTAAGCTTCTGGTGTCATTCAAAGGGGATCCAGTATCTGCTAGACAGGGGTCCAGGGAAGTAAATAGTGTGGGAAGAAATAGCCAGGGAATTGTTATGGCTAGGCTTGTATAGGCCCTAGGGCTGATAGCCTAGTACCAACCTATGAACCTATGAACCTATGTGCTGAGGAGGGATGCTGAGTATATTGGGAAAAAGATGCTAAGGATGAAGCTACCAGGTAACAGGAAAAGAGGAAGGCCTAAGATAAGGTTTATGGATGTGGTAAGAGAGGACATGCAGGTGGTTGGTGTGACAGAGCAAGATGCAGAGGACAGGAAGAAATGGAAACAGGTGATCCACTGTGGCGACCCCTAATGGGAACAGCCAAAAGAAGATGATGATAAACACCGCCAACCTCTTCTATCCTCCCCTTCCTCAACCCCAACCAGCATCTTCTCACTCAAACCAGTTCCTACTTCCTACATAAAATCGCTTATCAGTAAACTAAAACCTTGCTCTCCCTCTGTTGACAACCTCCCACCCCACTTCCTTAACCTCGCAGCTACCTTTATAGCTTACCCTGTCTCCATCCTAATCAACCAATCCATCCAAGAGTCTACTGTTCCCTCTATCTGAGAACAATTCTACACAATTCCTATCCACAAAGGAGGGCATTCCACTGACCACTCTAACTACTGTCCATTAGCTATTCTGTCTCCCATTTCCAAACTACTAGAAAAATTAATTCACAAACAACTCCTGAACCACCTTTTTCAGGAGAAGCTAATCACACCCTCACAACATAATTTCTGTCCAAAGTGTAGCACAGCAATTGCCCTGATTTCCTTTATGCAGTACATTGTTGAAGCCAGAGACAACAACAAACAAGCCTTCTGCTTTTTTCCTCGACTTCTCCAAAGCCTTTGGCACAGTCTGCCACCCCAAGGTCCTCTCCAAGCTATCTGACCTCAGCATCTTTAATGCAACCCTTACATGGTTTTCTAGCTACCTCACCCACATGTAACAATCTGTCAAGTGGCTTTCTTCCTTCTCCCTGTCAGCACAGGTGTACCACAAGGCTCCATACTCAAGCCATTACTATTTAACATTTTCACTAACTGTCTTCATACCTCCTGCCCTCACTCTTCACTTATACAATACTCTGACGACTCCACTATCATCTCCACCTCAGATAATTTCACTGACCTACACACATTAACCCAAAACTCCTTCAACTCTGTAGAAAAATGGCTAACTAACAATCAACTCAATCATAAAAAAAAAAAAAAAAAAAAAACAAATTTCTCTTATTTCTGCATAAATCCCTCTCTCATCTCAAACACTCTTTCACCATCTCATCTCTTCACCACACTGTCATAAATGTTGAAACCCCCAGCAAGCTACTTGCTGTGATCATAGACGACTAACTCAAATATAACTTACACATCCTTAACTGTATTAAGAAGACACATGAAAAACTAGGACTGGTTAATAGAAATAAAAAATACCTCGCCAATGACTCTCGACTTTCGATTGCCTATGCTTACCTTCTTCCCACCCTTTTCTATGCCTCTTCAATCTTGACCAACTTGCAATCCACAAAAATCCAAGCTAGAGCTCACTTACAACAAAATTGCTAGGTTTGCAGCAAATCAACCCTACAACTCTCACCACTGCCTCTCTCTCCAAACATTAAACTGGCTAGAAGTTCCCCATCAACTCCTTCTCCCCAATTGCTTCTCATTCACTCTGTCTTAAACAAACCCTCCTCCTGCCCCGCCACCTCCTCTGTTATAACACTATACACCCCCCTAACCACTCTCTTTGGAGCTCCGACAAACGTCTTTTAGAAATCTATAAGCCAAAAAGATCAGTTCAGTTGGCAAACACTTATATAACTACTCCATGGCATTACAATGGAAGAAGCTCCCACTGAGCATTAGAACTCTACCCATTGCACAAAGCTTCACGAAAGCTTTAAATGAAGACCTACTAAAGTCATGGATCTGCACACGCCAAAGCACAGACTGGCACTCCATTTCACTTACCCCTGTCCTCTCTTCTGCCCTACTTACACTACTCCTTACTACTTTTACTTGACTTCTACTTCTCCATTTATTAACTGATTTGACCTCATCCTGACCTACATTTCTATATACACAGTGCTTTACTTACTGTTACACACTGTTTTTAAAACTTGGGAAAGTCTTCATATTAGTTACTTTTATACCTTATGAGTGTTTGCTACTGTATAATAACCTGACTGTAATAACAAATTTTCACTGTTTGCTTGTAAAAATTTCGATACTGGAGCTTTTTACTCCTTGGCCTCCACTAAAAATTTCAAAGGATGGTAATAGTGGGAAAGAGATACCAAAGAGTGGTTTAAATGTGTTGGGGAAAGGGGAAAATTAGGAGGTAAGAAATGTATGTGCTGGTGATTTGGACCACGTATGCTCAAGCATGTGGGCGCATACTACTTAGCAAAGGAATCTGAGAAGAAGAATACAGCACAGTAGTTAGAGGAGATCTGATGTAAAGTGAGAAGCTGGGTAGGCTTCTTGGAAGAGCTGTCAGTGCCTCAAGCAGACATGTAAGGAAATGCCTAACAAACGTCTTTCCATCGCAAATGTAAACTCCACCCTGAAGTTTAGCTGTATAAAGTTCCTTACTACAGTTGGCAACTTGTGGAGTTACTAAATCCAAGTGTGAATGCAGTATCTGCATTCATTTAAAAAGTCACCATATCACCTGTCACTTCTTAGACAAGTGCTGGCGCTGTACCCTGACATCACTAGCAACTGCTGATCTTCATTTAACCTTTGTTATGGCTCTGAATAAGAAATGTCATTGCATAGTTTAAGGCTGTGTGAAAAGTGAGGAATCATGGATAAATGGAGCTGAGAAAACACATGGAATAGCAGAGGATTATGTGCTAGGAATTATCTATATCAAAGCATGTTAGGGAAACAAATGACAAGAAGGGGGGGGTGCTATGGTGAATGAGTGGTAAGATCTATCCCTTCAGTGTAGCTTTCACTCCTGATGTGCAGTGACTGTGTGTGCATGAAGGTTTGCATGTTTTCTACATGTCAGTGACAGAGTCTTTTTCAGTGTACTCCAGTTTTATTCCAGAAAAGGTTGTTGGTTAATTTGGCTTATCAAGCATCTTATATTTAAACTTGCCTTTCTGGTAAGGGTTGTGACTCAAAAGGGTCCAAGAAGGACCAGTTACCCAGGTAACAAATATATTAAAACTATACAAACTTTGTTTAAACTGTGATTTCTTTACCACACCTTGTCAGGAACCTCACCACTAGGAAGAATGAGCACAAACAGAAGTTAAGGATAGTGGGGGCATCAGTGGGAACAAAGAGGAAGGGGGAGCCATTAATACTGTGTAATTTCAGGATACTATGAGATGATGGCTATTTACAGTATGCAGATGTAATCCCTTGGGGTATCTTACTTCACAAAATATGAACAAGTTACAACTCCCTGCTGTCAGTACGTGATTGCTTTTAAATGTACTGCTTGAAGACTCCCTAATCCTATCCCTAAATTTACCTCCCTAATCCTAACCTTAAAACTCTGTCCCTAATCTTAACTTTAAAACTCTATCCCTATCCCTAAAACTTATTCACTACCCTAACCCTACTTCTAATACTCCTCCCTTAAACTTAACCCTAAAACTTCCTTCCTATCCTTAAAACTCCATCACTAAGCATAACAAATGCTCATCCCTAAACTAACCCAAAGCCAAACCCTAAAACTCCATTTCTAACCCTAATCATAAAACTCTTTCCCTAACATTAACCCTAAGACTTCCACTGTGACTTGAAAAGTCAAATCCAAACCCCCCAAAATTATTTCAAGATACAGTAAAGTGAATGTCCTACAATGTGTATATCTCCCATTTTACCTCAGAAGCAGCACACTGTTCTGTTTCTTGGCATAACTTGTGCATGTGCAGCTTCAACACGTAGCATCTAGCTCATGATGTAAGTAGCCATGGATACCTAGGAAATAAACTGTAGGAACTCAGGTACTTAAGGATGAGGTATTGGTAGTGTAGCCTTAACAGAAACAGGGACTACAGAGGATAGGGACAGGTATACAGTGTTACCAGAATTCAATATATTTTGATATGACAGTAAAATAAGGAGTGGAGAGGGAGTGGCATTGTATTTTCAACTAAAGCTCAGGACATAAAATTATCCCAAACACAGTTAAATATAATAGCTTATATGAAACAATTGGGGTGGCACAGTGGTGTGGCAAGTAGCATTGCTACCTCCAGCAAGAGGTTTCAATTCAATTCTTATATGGGGTGCCTTCTTTGTTAAACCTGCTTGTCATCTCTCTGTACTTGTAGGTTTCTGTGGGTGTTCTGGTTTCCTCCCATCTCCAAAAACATTGGGTAGGTTGACTGGTCAGCTTAGTAATTGGCAACTCCATTGTTAGGTACAGAGACTCTACTCTTACCAGGCTGGAAAACAACAACGTGACAGACAGTTGTTTCTCCAGTAGCAGGATCCATGATATTATGAGGGCTATAAAACCCCTCAACAAATATGATTCTAATCTGGTAGTGGCCACATGGGTGTGAAAGATTTAAGGTATTTGACCTAGAGGGACATGTAAAGACACATCTTTGATCTTGCTATGTATGCATGCAACATAGACAATACTCTTGTCCTGAATGTAATTCTATTATCAGTCTGTATGCTGCCCAGATTCAAAGAAAAGATAATTAGTTTAATAATTGGCTAAGTAGTTGGTGCTGTTTAAGTGGTTATAATATCTGTCAGTTTGGGACAAAATAAATGACAAGCCTGCTTGTTGCATTGATAGCATCCCTGCTATACCAGGAGGGAATATCAATATTTGTCATTGACTGTATTATCTCCAGATTCCCTCTGTCCCTCAAAACCAAAGTTTAAAGCACTCTAAACAAGATAAATTACTTTGTACACTGCTACAGATCACTTTCCGTGTCCAGTTATGACCATGAATATTATCTAAATATGCAAGGTAAATTGCCCATTAATAGCAATAATTTTATAATGGGAGAATTCCTTGTACAACTATTTGTTGAAAGGCATGCACTGCTAATGATAAGCATACGCAACATTTCCTTTACCTAACAGATGTAAACTCCCTGTAACATAAAGTCAACTTACCCACCAGGTGCACAGTTCCCCAGATTGGCACACCCTACATCCAAAGTTGCAAACCAATAAAAAGGAGTCTTCCTGTCAAGGACTAGAAAAAGGTCTTCCGCAATTTGAGGACAAAGAAAAAGCCTTTCTAATCAAAAAAAAAAAAAAAAAGATAAACTCTGCTCTGAACTGTAACATAGCAAGCATCTTGCTACAACTCTAACATCTCATTGCTATATTTACTAATGTGCTGAGTTACTACATCATCTGAGTATGAATGTAGTACCAGTGGTCATTTAAGAAAACACAATATGGCCCAAGGCTTCCTAGATAAATGTTAGTACTGATTGTGCCACTGTGCTCCCTAACAGCTTGTTCCAAAGGTACCTTACCCCACCCTAATATGGTTTTGGGCCTAATATTCTGGGTCTTGTCCTAGAAAACATAGCCCCTTCTGCACCCCACCTATTCTGTCTACATTCTGGTCAAATCTAATTATAAAGCAGTGGTCTTCCCTGTCAAAAATCACAAACACCTCCTTAGAAAACATGTCTGAATTTCCAGACTTTAGAAATGTGAAAGGCCTTTGTCTGACCATGTTTGCTGATGGTTGCAAGCTGGGTGCAGTCATAGAATCCATCAGTGACACAAATACCCTCCAAGAAGGCCTGACACAGACAAATAACCTGCACCACAGCCGCAGTTTAAACTCAATGCCAAGAAATACATAATAGTATCCTTTGGAAAGACAGCTACCTCTGGACACTACTACACTAGCAATAAATCCCTAAGAGCAGACCCAGTAGACATAGATCTGGGAATGCATGTAGACGGCAATCTGGTCTTTGACCATCATGTGTCTACGGTGGTAAAGAAAACATTCTGTGTTTCACAAGTGATTTGTGTGCTCCTTTTATTCCAAAAGACTTTTGGCAAATTAAACATTTTTGAAATTAAGGTGGCTAAAAACTAATGACTTTGTTATCCTCTATTTTCTTCTGGAACTATATAAATTCTCAAGTAATTTCCTGTTTTCTAAATCTTTTAGTTTAACCAGCAGCCACATATACTGCTTCAAGGAAGATTCAGATTGTATCTCATCCTGATTTAACATGCCATCAGAGTCAAATATGTTTTTATGTCCTTTATTTGTACTTCTCACAACACTATAGTGATTTCAGCATTTCTGTTTGCTTGTTGCAGTTTTAGTGCAGAACTGCTCTGTTTTCATAAAAGAGGTAGTAAGATCACTGATAAAGAGTAAACACTTGGTGAAGACTTTTCCTCAAAGTCATTTCTAACTGATAGCATTTGAGAACATTCATTTCTCTGCTGATGCAAACTGATTTTTACACGAAAGGTAATAAAATAGTCAAAATTTCACACATTTCCAGTTCTTAACAATAATTTAGTATAATATGGTTCAATAGTTGTTTGATGTGAAATGGTCTTTGAGATTCAACAAAAGATTATGGCCTGTCTTACGTGCCCTCTGCAAAATATAGACTTCTACATATTCTCAGTATTTTTATTTATGACAATGATAATTTACAAAGTATTAATGCAGACAGTTCAGCTTGTATAAAAACATGTATGATTCATAGGAGTGTAACTTTTTGCCAACAATGATTCTGGGACTGTTATTAGGGATCCAAATAAAAAGCACTTGTAGGAAATCAGGCTGTAGACTGAAGTTCAAAATTTAATAAAGGTACCAAAAGCACATAAACGCCAAAAACACTCCACACTGCGTTTTCGTTTTCAGATAACTTCATCAGATCACATAAAACACACTATGCTAAGCCCTTAAATACCATTAATATAATTGCCTAATTAATTGACTGACAATTAATTACTCACAACTACTCCCTTTGGAAAATATATAGTAATATATAGTAATGTATTTGAATGGTGGGGTTTTCTATATAAAGTACTAGATAAAATTCCATCAGATAATTTAGACACAGTAACATCTAGAAAAGAAATAGAGGAAACATCATAGTTTACTGTAAATCTAATGCCCACTTATTTTCATTCAAATATTGGCCGAATTCCTGTAAATATATGACGTCCAACTTCCACACCATCCAGCAGTCATCCAAAAACCTACGCCAGATGTCAGTTTCTCCAAGAAAAATATTATGATGTATATCATATATTATTATCTGTTCCAAATACCCCCAAAAGAGGTCAGCATAAATAGGTGCAAAAGATGCACCCATAGCTGTACCTCTCAATTGTAAAAAACACTTTATATTGAAGAAAAATACATTTTTGGATAGCACATGCTCCGTCAAGCATAACAAAAATGTATTGAAACCAGGACTGTATTGGGACATCGTATTTAACCAATATTCTAAAGCACACAAACCCGCCCAATTGGGAATACTAGTATATAAAGATGTAACGTCTAATGTACATAGTAACCAATTTGACTCTAATTGGGCATCAGAAATACTATTAAAAAATTCAGTAGTGTCCTTTATTCTGGCTTTTACCCCGGATAACAATGGATTTAAATAAACAGTAAGATAGGCAGACAGCGGTTCGGTAAGAGAGCCCTTACCATAGAATATAGGTCTACCTGGGGGCTGGTGCATGTCCTTGTGAATTTTAGGAAGAAGGTAAAAATATTGAGAAGACGGATTTTTAACCTTCAGATGAAACATAATATATTTATCAATGATACCCTCACTAACATCAGACTCTAAAAACATATCAATTTATTTTTTGAAATCAGAAGTGGGATCATGAGGCATGCAAGTATAGACTCTACTATCTTGCAACTGATTATTCGCTTCAGTAACATACAGAGATATATCCATTATAACAGTTGCTCCACCTTTATCAGCTCAAACTATAACTATATTTTTGTTATTTTTCAGCTGTGTCAAAGCATTCATTTCTTCATTAGATAAATTTAAAGGGGAAACATGTTGTTGACTATTTAAACCAAAATGTAACTCCTTAAGTACATTTTTTTGAAAAACTTCTACATTCTTAATCATAGGTGGAACAAATGTTGATTTATTAAACTTAAAGCCACTGTTTTCACCAACAGATTCCACATTCTGAAAATATAATTTCAAATTAAGCAGTTTGCAAAAGGCATATAAATCTTCCACAAAGACATCCTCAAGGACATAAAACCCTGGAATAAAGTTAAGGCCCTTGCTCAGCAACAAACTTTCAGATTCAGATAAAACCACTGAGGAGATGTTAATCACATTACTTGAGGACACTACCTGGGTTTCAAAAAGTTCAGCATGGCCTCCAGAGATCCAGAGATCCCTATTTTTGGATCTATGTTTCCTACCCCCCCCTTCCTTTTTTTCCTAAAGGTAAAGGGGCCAAATCAGAATTCAATGGCAAATTGTCTTGTACCACAGTACATGACCTTTTGGTAGCTGGTGGCGTTTGTTGCCTGTCCACCTCTGTAGCTGTATATGAAGAATCTTCTCCTGAAGTGTCACTCATAGATTTTTTCAAAATAGATTTATTTCTTTTTCTTTTTTGCCCAGTAGACATAAACTCTTTCTGAGCAAATCTAACATTTTTACCTTGTTTGCCATTTTTAATATAATCAAAGGGCTTACATAATTGGTAGTCCTTTGCATCTCGATTAAATTTACCTATCTTTCTTTCTTTCAAACTTTGTTCAAAGAGAAGTAATTCTTCTCTGAGCTTATTAAAACATTCTTTGTAAGTAACAGAGCCCTCAAAAGATTTTGCTTTCTCACATGTTTGAGTAACTTCCAGTATATGTAAATCTATTCTTCGTTCATAAAAATCATGTAAGGTTCTTACAAACTGTAAATAAGTTTTTTGCTGAATATCAGCCCAAGATGACAATAACATATCATCTGGTTGACCAACTAAAGGTTTAATACACACTCTTAGGCCCCTAGGTGTAATCCCTTTTTATAAATAGTCCTTAAAATGTCTTAAATGCCACACAGAATATCTTAAATTTTTCATATGTTTTGTAAGCTGGTCAGGCAAAGAAGTACATGTTTGGTCAGGATTATTTACTACTTGAATTCCCATTATGTTTGTGTTACCCATCCCAAATACCAGGATGTCTTCTTTATCCGCTGACAACCCTTTTAAAATGGCAGTTAAATCCATAGTTGAAACACTAACTATTTTTTTCTGTTTAAATTGATGTAACCCAATATTATCGACTGCACATAAATAAAAATCCTATTCTATACAAACTCAATATAGTTACTATCAACAAGATGACAGTTGTCAATAAAGTCCCAAATATGATAACATAAAGGAACTCATATCCACAAACTTTTTCTACTTTTATATGCAGTCAACATAGCCCAAAATATACCAATGAATGACATCCCATATCAACCCACAGTTGTAGTGAACAAATGGAACAAAATAATGTCCAGAGAAATAATTGCATACATAACAAGCCTCCAAGAATTTCAAAAAACATTCATTTGTCAAATGAAAACATTTAAAGTTCATGTCCACATTTTCAAAAAATTGTTGAGCTCATAATTAGAGCTAGCAGGATGGTATTCACCTCTTCCGTTCACTCATTAACAGAATCCGAAGAGCCAACGGTATTCACCTCTTGTGGCCTTCCTGAAATTTGCCCAACAGTCTCGAAAAAGCTGTATTTCGTAGTGCTTATGTTTAAAAGCACCACATTTCAGGACATGAACCAATATTTCACATTGATATTCCCCTAATAAAAGGAGAAGAAAGTTCTGAAGAAAGAAATTCCATGGAGCCCCTTGTCTCAAATGAATCAACAATAACTCTGGACCCAATCTTTATATTATGCACCACCAAAATAGTTCCTTTAAGACCCCACTTCTGTGTGTATGGAAAAGTTTCACAGATATACAATGAAAAAATATGCTCTTATTAAAGTCAGCTTCCAAAATAAGGGCTATATATATTTTTTATAGTAGAAAAAACACCAAAAACAACTTAACAGTTATAACGTCAAAAAATACAATACCAAACTCTTCTTGTTCGACCGACTTTATAAATCACCAAAAATGGCGTTAAGAGCAAACGGAAAATACCCACTATTAGACTGAAGACTAGTACAGAGTAAGTTAAGCAATTTAATGTTACTAGTTTTTTCTGTTTTGAAACATATGCAGACAGCAACTGAAGTGATTACTAATAAGCATAATGAGGCTATCAATTTTAAAATCTACTTTCTGAACTCATTGGTCTCCCAGCTCCTACAGCCCAAACTATAATCAAGACACAAGAGTTAATCAGAAATCCGTTCTCTAATAATTTGAGTGCTCACTATACAAACTGGATTATGTAGAAAACAAGATACAAAGTAACAAAGGAAGAAAGGAAGACATCGGCTTTTTGAAAACAAAGAACCCACCTTGTTACCCTGATCTGTACTGAATTTATAAAGATCCTACAAGACCTGACATTACTTCACTCTTGACGGAGTGACCTTCAGAAACTTTGCAAAAACACCTTATAAGTCTGTCAGGTAAGTCTTTTGCATCTTACAGAGTACAAGGACAAGGAAGACAGTCTGTCAACATCAGGAAGATTAAGGCAGATTTGAATAAAGTACATAGTTGTCAGGATGTTTTAATATTCAGAGGACTATCACTGAAAGTATCAGTGGAGATAGGCAAAAGAGAAAGACATTTATCTCGGCCAATGAAAGTATGAACAACCCTAACCTTATATCCCACATTAAGCATCCAGTTTGATGACAGAAATAGTAACTTTAAGCTCCTAGAATCAGTTTGCTAAATTCTAAAAATATCAACAAATAGAAAAATGTGACTAAATGTGATACAGATCTGGCAGTAATCTTTCTGTTAAGCCAGAAATGTACAGTAGCTTTCTCAGTAAGTCTGTTACACTCAAAATACATAAAGAAAGGGGAATGTATCACCTCCTGTGGAAGTCACTCACAGAGATAAGCAAACAGCTGATCTGGTTCCGCATTTTGATTCCATGATGTACATAATCCAAAGTTGGGATCTTAGCAGAACTCCTTTATTGCAACAATTACTTCCTTATAAGGATTGAGTGCTTCCATCCCCTAAATGTTGGGACTTTATTTATTTATTTATTTATTTGCAGTCTGTTTTCCAGGATAGTCCATTGGGCTACAAGGATCCAATTTTCAATGGAGTCCCAGGGAGTAAAGCTCCAAAGAAATACAAATACATAATACAGAAAGAGCACACATTCATAATATACTTTTCAATTAAATGTTAAATACATATTTTGTATAGTACAAATCCATATTGCACAATTCAAATAGATGTTACATAATACAGAAATAAAATATTTTCATTAGGAAAATTACATTAGGTTAAATCAGTAAGTAGTAGTTTTTTTATTTTTTTAAGGGAATTACAATGAGGTAAGGATGTAAAACTTTAGGAGGTAGTGACCAATAAAGTTTGGAAAATTAGGAAGAAAGTATGGTAGAATTAGGTTGGATGAGAGCAAGAGCATTTCCATTGTGAAGTAAGGTGCGAGTGCAATGAGGTTTTAAACAAAGCAAGATTGCTGGTGATGTGGATGGGAGAAGGGAGAGAGTTCCAGAGGTGTGCAAGAGAGAAGGACATCAATTGATTCCCAGCAGGACGTGTTGGTTTATGCAATTTAATTAGGTTTTGGGAATTGGATCTTTGGAGTCTATCTGGTTTATGCATTTCAAAGGTATTTGCTAGGGAGGGGCAGCGAGATGGGTTATGAATGAGTTTGTGTGCTTGGATGAGTTGGGTATATGTGAGGAAGTTTGGTAATTCTAGCCAATTTAGTTGGTCAAGGAAATTACACTGGTGAGAAGAGGCTCTATGACCTGCCACAAATTTGGATATTTTGTTATAACAAGATGAGAGTTTTGTTTTGAGGGAAGATTGTAGGCTGATTAGGGTAGATGCACCATATAAAATGGATGGGATGGGGTATGTATTAGCTAATGTAATCCTGGTGGGGGGAGAAATAAAGAATTCACATTTGTACCAAAAACCTCATTTAAACACAACATTATCCCCCATATGACCCTTGACAACCAATAAATGTCACCTTCCAGCTTACATTCAGTTCATCCCTATTAATTATTAAATGACAATATACCACAATTAATACAGTTATGGTTAACAAAATCAAGGTTAAAAACATTTTACATGTAAATAAGTAGTATAAAAATGAATGTATACATGCATATAAAGCTCAAACCATACAGCTTACAGAGGTCTGAAGTATATACTACATCAGGCAGGAAAGAACTAGAACATTAGACAGAGTATAGATGTCCTGTCCCACTTTGTTGACATCCCGGCTAAGTATTCACTCCCACCTCTCCTAAGTGTAGGAAATCCACTTGTATATATTTATTTATGAAATTGTTAACCAGGGTAGAACATCGATCCAAACGGGGCTATTTTCAGGTCCAGCTCAGGTGTAGCTTTAAACACAAAAAGCAAATATCTTAAAAAAGACATTTATTCAAGAAATATGCTGTACAATTTTGCATAGCATAGGATATTACCTGAAGAAAGTGGATTACTAAAAATTTCATCAAGTACCTTCAAGATGGCAGAATGATATAAACCAGTAATGCTATAATTTACATATTTAAATACGGAATAAGAACAAATTTGATTATTGCATATGAATCAAATTTCAAGAGAAAGTTTTAGAGATTATGTCTGGAATCAGAAACTGTTATTATAGAAGATACATTCAATTGTTTCTGAATATGATGATTGCATGAATCGATCAATGTCAACCGAGGGGAAGACAAAGCAAGACAGAGAGAGATAGAGAGAGCAAATAAAGGTGATTTGTTATTAAAAATGAATAGAGCAAACAGGCTGCTAATTTATCCGATAAGGCAAAATTCTTTATCCAAGCACTTTTCTTTAAATGATGCTAGTTGAACTGCCCCATTTTAGTTAATAGACTAAACTCTATATCTGACAATCCAGTGTTTTAGATCATTCGAGAACTTACATGGAATTCTCTCTATATGCCTGCTATTGGCAAAAGAAAGAACATTCTGTATGAGGTCCTAATATTTGAATTGCCCTGCCTTATGAACTGAAATATGCAGAAGTACTTCATTTCTATACAATTTTCAGAATTCTTTTATCACACTAGTGCAATATCACTGCTTTGATATTAATACCTCACTTACCTAGCAAATCATAGAGCTGGTGTTTATTCATCTTTAAATATAAATATAAAATGAACCTGGCTGCAAGTAATGCGGTCTTATCCTAGTTGTAAGCAAAACTAAGTTTGGAAGTATGCCTGTTAAATATTAATGTATTTTAGATTTTATTTGAATAGGCACTTGCATATATATTAATACTGCGGTGGTGGTGCTGCGGTAGCATTGTCGCCTCACTGTAAGACGTTGTGCCGTTCGATTCTCAGCTAAAGCGTGTTCTGTGTGGAGACGTGCATGAATGGGCATACCTTCGTTGAAAGTTGTGCGTCAGAGCTGGCAACTCAGTATGTAAAAATCTACTGCCAATCATTAGCGGACCGGAGTTCCGCTGTGGCGACCCCTAACCGGGAAAAGCCGAAAGACACAACAACAACAACTTGCATATATATTAATATATATATATATATATATATATATATACATACATACATATATATATATATATATATATATATATATATATATATATATACATATAGTGTTTGTTTTCCCTTTGAAAACGTTCAGTAATCTGTGGTGTCAGTGTTTTGCCACTACGGTGATGTCGCCTTGATCATTTTGGATTCAGTAATGTGGGGTTTGACCTTTTCAGGTAGACCCATATAATATATATGTATATATATATATATATATATATATATATATATATATATATATATATATATATATATATATATTTGCTCCATTGTCATCCTTATAAAACTACTGTCATTGTCGTCTATGTGTATGCATTTCTCTATTTATATGTTTTGGCTGGGATCTTGGATAAAAAAGTACTAGTAGACTATGTCATTCACCCTTTTAAAATATAACTAAATAAATATTTACTTCTTTATGTTTGCAACTACACTGTAAATCTTCCTTGTTCTTCAGAGTGTATAATTACCTGTCTGATGCATCCTTTCAGGCATAGTGATGAATACTCTGCTCAAGAGCATTAATTATGCAAATTGACATGGAAAGGTACGAAGGAAGACTCCCCTTTTTTTCATAAACTCATGCAAATGACTGCAAACTAGACTGTTTCTCTAAAAGCATATCTCATGAATTTCGCATCTGAAAAGAGAGAAACATGGTCCCATGAACAAAGAAGGCAGTAGGGTCATTCATAAGAAGTAATTATTCACTTTTTTCATTGCCTAATTCCCTTGTGTATGTGATGAAAACATTGATATACTGACAGTGAGCCTCTTTCCTTTAGGCATGAATGTTCATTGCTAATTCATAGGACAGTTTCCTTGCAGTCTGTCATAGGTACAGCATAAGCAAACATGTCAGTTCAAATTTGTAGACATAACCTAAGCAAATATGTAAATCCAAATTCTCAGAATAATGGATTGTGGGGATGTGACTTGAGCACCTATGTTAGGCATTTGATAGTGATCAAATACTGTATTCTGCTGCACAGGGCTGAGTTCATGAATTTCCATTACACTGTATTTTCTTGATTCTGCAACTACTAGATTAAAAGGACTGTCAGATTTAAATAATTGTCAGCAGCATCTGCCTCTAAACAGTGGCAGATGGTATCCACAGGGGATGCACATTAAGTCCTTCATTCATTCATTCATTCATTCATTCATTCATTCATTCATTCTCAGATAACTCACTTAATCCAGTTCATAGCTGCAGCAGAACAAAGTAGGCACAAGGTAGCAAACTAATACTTAATTGGTTGGAATCTAGCCCATCAAAAGATGCAAAGACACACTGCACATACACCTAAGTACAATCACCGGTTCACCTACAGTACATCCTTGGGATGTGGGAGTAAACCAAAACACCTGCTGACACCTCTACAGACAGAGGTAGGCAATGCTAACTCCACACAGAATGTACCCCAGCAAAGAACCAAACTTTAGAACCAAGAGTTGTGAGACAGCAGTGCTAGGCACAACACCACTGTGCCATCCTAGGTCCTATCCTGTTCTTCTTATATGTTAGCAAATTCATCATTATATATTAGCTAAGTGTAACAGAACTACAAGGCTCCAGGCATTATTAAATATATCACCAATACCGTGATAACATGCTACTGGTCTTTTTCTCTGAGTTCTAACAGATACAGGCTAAACTTGTAATGCAACTATATATGACACCCACTTGCATATCAGTACACCAAAACAAAATATTTAAAATCTGTCCCTATTTTTGGGTCTTTGTCCCCCAATTATTTTATGCTTTGTCCAGATTTATTGCACTAAGAGATTGAGAGGTATGATGGGAATACATGGGAATACATGAACAATGCTAGGCAAGCAGTCACAAGTAGTATAAGATCTAGCCATATGCATCTTTAAGCAGATACGCTTAAAAGTTCTTTATACCCTTTTTAAGCACTTAATAGTGATCACCTCTGAAATGAAAGATGGCTGCACATGACAACCCTGATGTAAATTTGCATTTACTTTTCTAGTTATCAAGATTAGTCGTAAAGGTAGCCAAAGTAGTACCTAGTTTGACCTGTAGTGGTTACATGTTTTAAAGGCAGGGAATACACTGAGTTAAGAACCTGTTAGGAGACATTTTTCCTAGTGCAAATCTCACAGTGTACTTGGATTAATGAGTGACCCTCCGTTGTAGTACACTTGAATTTATGAGTGACCTTCCCTTGTGGTGCACCTGGATTTATGAGTGACCCATTCTTGCGGTACACTTACATTAATGAATGACCTTTCTTTGTGGTACATTTGGATTAATGAATGACCCATCCTTTTAGTGCATTTGGATTAATGCATGATCCTCATGGGCAACATCAATCTGGCAAAAATCATGACAAACAAAAATTCTCATTGCATGAAATGCTGCATGTTTGCCCTGATGAAAATTCAATTTTTGTATTCTCTGCACATTCCTGCTACCTGCGCTCCTATAAGACAATATTGTACTGACTTTCCTGTGGCAAATAGACTATGATAGAATGTATATACTTACTACAGACATATCATACTAGTCCCAGGGACTGACGTATATAAGCACCACTGTCATACTGTTATCTCCTTGTGCTGGCACAGCACTCAATAATGCCTCAGTGGGAATCATCTGCTAACAAGATGTTGTACGATACATGCAGACATTTTTATTCAGTACTGACTATATTCAATATTTTACAGAATTTGTTTACTCATTAAATGCAGGAGAGCCTTTCTCACTTGGCCTTCACTGAAAAGGGGTTGTATACTGGTACACCATTCATTACAGGTCTACTGCTTGAGGTGGCTTCCCCTATTTTGAGTAGGTGGATTCTATCAGTAAGCCAGTTTGCTGCCATCTGGTAACATAGGGATTGAAGCCTAGTTGACAGAGTTTATCTATTATACCTCAGTGAGGAATAGTATCAAAGGTTGAATAAAAACACAGGAACAGGATGAGGTGTGGTAAAAGAAATTACATGAAAACCAAAAAATAATAACCAATACCGCACTGACAAGGCTAAGTACTAGTAGTAGTATCAAAGGCTTTGGCCAGGTCAAGGTAGGCATCCATGGCCTTGGTGATTGTCTCAAAGAAGTCGACCAAATTTAACAGGCATGACCTCCCCTTGATGAAACCAAACTATGTGGGATCGAGTGTCTGGAGTCTACCAAAGTCCTTGTTAATGAGGTCCATGATAATCTGCTCCATGGCCTTGCAGATCAGGCTAGTTAGGCTGTTGGGTCTATAATTTCCTGGACTGGTGGACTCTCCACCTTTGTGCAAAGTGATGACAGTGGATGTCCTTCACTCGGCTGGGATGAAGCCGGTACTCGGGTTGTGGTTGCATAGGGTGCAGCAAGTTCCTGCTTGATTTCATGTAGAATGCTACCTGGGATGTTATCGGGTCCCATGGAGGCTGTAGTTTTTGCGTTTGAGAGAGCAGTGATAACTTACTCCCTAGAGATAAGGGAAGGGGGGCAGGTACTAGGGATGTCCTGTTTAACTGATGGGGAGGATAGATTGTTGAAGTTTTCACTGAACCTGTCTGCCAGCAGGTTGGCTTTATCTACAGCGTTTGTGTTTGTGGTGTTCTTGACCACCAGTTTTGAGCAGATCTGGATGCTTCCCTTGAGAATGCAGACATATGGGAAGAAGGCCTTATGATTATCTTTAGTAGATGTGGCCAGTTTAGATTCGAAGTTTGCTTTGGAGGATTTCACTAGTACTCTTATTTGCTTGTTTAGGCTAAGGAGAAATTGCTCCTTCTTGGTCCTGGACAGCAATTTTTTTCCTTTTATTATAAAGTTCATTTATTGCAGATGTCCATCAGACAAATTTGCTCTTCCTTGAGGAGGATGATTTAGTCCTGTCGGGTATTCCTGATTCCATGCAGCTATATAAATACTCATATAGTACTTTGGTTTAGGTTTGGACATATGTGCCAGTTCCTATGGAGGGGGAGGGGGCTGTGAAGCTGTTTGTATCTTCCCTCAGGAGGTTGTAATCAGCTTTGAAGATGTTTTTTTGTTTGACCCTAGTTGGGGTGGTTGGGGGAGATGGTGAAATTGAAAGTGACTGCTTTGTGGTTGGATCTTACCAGGGATGATGACACTGTAGGGATGCTGCAGTGGTTACACATGTTGGTTAATACCAAGTCCAAGATATTTTCACCTCTTGTGGGGGTGTTGACCAACTGATCCAAATCATTTGCATTGACAAAATCAAGGAATCTCTGAGCATTTGTGTTTTGGCATGAGTATTTCTTCCTGTCTATAGTTGGATAGTTAAAGTCAACCTGGAACATGGTAAAGGGTTGAATCCTGATACATTTGAAAAGGTCCAAATAGGTGAATTGGGCATCTTGAGTCAAAGTTGAAGGTCTATAGCTAGCTATGATTTGAATAGGGGTCTTGTGAATTGTTAACTGCACCTGGAGTGTTTCCTGTGGTTCATACTGTTTGACCACACTGGAGGTGTGTATGCCTTTTATATATATTGCAACTCAACCTCCTTTTGTTTGCTGTCCACGGTTTGGGGTCTGAATGTATGATAGGATGAATAACCTGGTATGGCTGGGGTACTCTTCGCATCTTTGAACCAGGTTTATGTGACTGCACAAATGTCAGCATCTTCCAGAGTTAAGAATGCTTGCAGTGAGTGCAGTTTCATTTTTAGACTCCTAGCATTTAGCAGCATGACCTTTAACTTACATTTTGTTGAAATTTTCATGTTGGTAGTTTTGACCTCATGACATTGCCTAAAAAAGACACTATGGGGGAGGCAAGAGCCTTTGCCAGGAACCTGAAGCCCAAGGGAGACAGATGCAGGCCATCTCTGGCAAAGCATCATGGTTTGTTAATCATGTCAACCCAGGGTGTCAAGTACTGGATCCCCTTGGAATGACACCAGAAACTAAGCCAATTGTTAAAATCAATCATTTGCTGTTTGTATTGAGGCATCATTCTGGGTGACGGTAGAATGCTGCTTAAGGCTAGTAACATACCTGCCTTGGACACATATTCAGCAAGCTCGATCATGTCTCTCTTCATATAGTCCAGGGAGGTACGTCTCAAGTCATTCTCACCAACATGGACTGTGACAGAGTCATAACAGTACCTGTTGAGAGACTTGAGTGCATAGGTGATATGGCAAATGCTGGCACCCGACAAACAACTGACCGTGACTTTCTCCTTATCCAACCTGTTGAGGGGCACATCTGTGTGTCTCACAATGGAGTCTCCTACGACTAATAAGATGGGTTTATGTTTAGGCCTTAGTGGCTGTGAGACACAGGTATGTGAACCATGTGTGATGTGTGGTGTGGTGGGCAGTGGAGTTTGCACATATTTTTGCCTCGAAGGTCTCTTTTGTTTGGGTATGTTTTTATTGAGGCCTCCACATATGTGGGGGTGTTGTGTAGGTGTAGGTGGTGTTTGAGGTGTGGTGTTCATGTTGACAACCTTCTCAGTGCCAGATGTACTGGCTTGTGGGGGAGACAGCAATGACACTAGGTGCTTGATGTAATTGCATCTCTCACAAATTGTGTTCCTAGGTGGTAGTAGTAGTGGTTGTCTGTGTACATGAGGCAGTTGCTACACTATCTCAGGATGCCCATATCAATCAGACTGGCAGGAGAAAATGTAGGAAATTGTCCATCTATATTTGTCAGGAACTGAGGGAGAGAGGCCAGATAGAGCTAAGCGGGTAAAGGGTGGAGGGTCTAAGAGTAGTACTACTAGGTGATCACACAAGTGCTACTAAGGGAAAATGTGTTGCTGGAATACCTCAAAAAGGGTTAAAAAGGGTTAGAAAACATGCAGCTGAAGCCCTGGATGCAGAAAACCTGTATCTAGACTATGCTACTCAATTTAAGGTTAAGAACACAGTAGAAAACTCACAAAGAAGTACAGATTAACCACTTACAGTCAAAAGAACAGAACTCATAGTATGAAAAACAGTTAAACAGTAACACAATGCAGTAAAATGCAGTTAAATAGTAATGAATTACAGTAGACAGCAATGAAATATAGTTAATCAGAAAATTGCTTTAAAACAGTAGCTCACAATCACACAGTAAAAGACAGCTCAAATAAAGCAGCAATTCAGTAGAATACTGTCATCAATTTAATAAGGCTACTGACAGGCAGTAATAAATGCGACAAACTAAATGCAGTTGGACTCTTAAGCACAAGCAGCAAAATAAAGAGGCACTTTTTTTTTTTTTTATTACAGACCCATAAGTCTGACCAGCCTCATATGCAAAGCCATGCAACGTCTTATCATGGAATTAATCAATCAGGATATAGGGAACCTCCAACACTGGACCCAGCTCAGTTGTCAATAGCAGGTCATGCTTACTTAGCCTGGTGGATTTTTTTGAAAAGAGCATCAAAGCAATAGATAAAGGCCAAACAGTACACACTGCATACTTCAACCTGGCCAAAGCCTTTGGCAAGACTCCCCACTCAGACATAGTATAAAAGCTAAATAAACTGGTAACAAAGCCCTATGTCACCCACTGAATTGCCAACTGGCACACAGATAGGATGCAGGAAATCAAAATATGGGAAGTTACCTCCACATAGAAACCAGTCACCAGTAGTGTCCCCAGGGTTTTGTGATGGTGCTGGGACCTCTTCTGTTTGGCATCTATATTTCTGAAGTAAAAACCAATACCAAGGGGTTCTGGCTGACTATGTTTGCAGATGACTACAAGCTAGGAGCAGTCATTGAATCACCAAATGACCTTGCCATCCTTCAGGAAGGTTTGACACAAATACATAACTGGTACCAAATCATGGAATGAAAGTAAATGCCAAAAATTCCATTATTGTATCCTTTGGGAAGTAATCTATCCCAGAGAACTCCCACATTAACAATATGCCTCTAAAAACTGACCCACTTTTTCAGGATTTGGAAAAGTATGTGAACAATGACCTAACTTTTGACCAGCATGTGCCCATTGTTGTAAGAAAGGTTTTCTATATTTCACAACTTATAGACAAAGGACTTGTGTCTAGATCTAATGATGTTACTGTCCTCTTTATTTATTTATTTATTTATTTCAGTTTGATTACCGTCACAGGTCACTGGGCGCGCTGGTGCCCGCTGAGGAGAAAGCCTGGGGGCAAAAGCCAAACCAGCCCTCACTTGGCCAGTCATTGAATAAAATGTCCCCTTTGGCACTTATATGTCCAGACACATGCAACAACTGGAATGCCCACAGAGATACCTTACTAGAAGGATACAAGGCCTAAAAAACATGTCCTACGTAGACCGATTCAGGCCCTGTCACTGAACTCAGTATCCTACAAGCTGAGAGGTGACCTGTGTCTGGCATACAAGTCATCCTCTGACTCAGTACTGATGGATTTATTACACATCAGTAAGTCAAAGGGCATCGGAAAAACTCAGTCTAGCAATCTAAAACCTCTTCTGCAACATCAACAGAATGGTTTGGAGGAACAGGTATATCTCGCAAAGGATACTGCTGCTCTGAAATTTGACTCTCCATCCACATAAAACAAAATTAATTCCTGTCCATAGTCAAGCACAACTTCAATCTGTGGTTGGGAAAAAGAAAATTTACCCCAGGACTGCTTCAGCTAATAAATGCTGTATCCCGTGCATGGGTCCCCTCAAATTATCTATGGTATGATCAATCCCATTTATTTTCATTACGGTTAATATATAATTATTGACCGTAGGATAGGTAAGGCCAATCTCTAACCAAATGGGATAGGTTATTTACAACACAAAAATGGAGACTGGTTAGACTGAAATGGTTTGTATGGGCAGCTAGCTTAATACTTAACCTATGAACCTATGATGTTTATCGACTTTAACCAGCAAAACCAATGAAACTGCTAATATCAAATTTTATGCATGATCAGGAAGTGATTTTTTAAACACTTATACTATAAAAACTACCAGCACATGTGTTACTGAGTTTGTTTTAAACAGCATTTTTAGTATCAGTGGCTTATTAAAAATATAAAACAGCAAAAATCAGGTATCAGAGCGAAACACAGCTGGTAAGTTTTAAAACACATCCAAAGGCAGCAATTCCATCCAGTGTAAGTCTTTTATTGAAACAAACAGATAAATCTGGTAAGTGCTTTCACCCAACAGGGGTTCATCAGACCATAATGCATCACTGATAACAACTCCTTATATAGTAAAATAAAGGCGCCAAAAACTGAATTCAAACATTTTCTTAAAGTGACAAGATCACAGTCTTATCAAACATCTTATTCTAAAAAAATTAATTACATCACCATCTAAAAAATAACAAAAATATAAAAAAAAAAATATATATTTATAAAGAAATATGTGTAAAAAAATATATAAAAAATATATAAAAAACATATAGAAAATACATAAAAAATATACACATTTTAATACAAATGCAGAAATACTGATAAGACTATATACTCAACTAATAAATACTCTAATTTCATAAGAACACAAATTTCATGTGCTATTATTCACAATATATAATGGTCTTCACCAACTGGTGGACAATTGATTCTATCTAAGCCTTCTAGACTTCAAAAACGGTTTCAGGGGTACCTTGTCATTAAGACCTGGATGAAAGTCAGTCCTAAACCGAATTATCCATTTAGCCTCATGTGTTTCAGTACGGTTCCTAGTGTCACCACCTCTAGGACCTGTGAATAACATCTCTATGACTCTGAAGGTGAACATATGTGTATCACCTCTCTCCAATACATGTTTAGATAGTGCATTGACTGTGGACTTAATTTTAATTTGATAAATATGTTCACGTATCCTGTCTCTGAGTTTTCTGTCTGTCTTGCCCACATAGAATCCATCACATACTACACAAGTAGCAAGGTAAACCACATGCTCAGACTGGCAAGTTGCAGAGACATGAAACTCATAACTCATGCCATTTGAGGGGTGCAGAAAATTACCACTGGAATTTATAAAGTGGCAAAAATTATGACTAGTGCAAGGATCTGTACCAAGGATATCATTAACATTCTCCTTCTAACCTTTCTTAGGATAACACAACAATGTCTTCAGGTTGGGCCTGTTCTTGTACACAAAATACAATATGCACTTTATAAAATAGTGTCTCTGTTTACAGAAATACCACTATAAAACTCAAAGACAAGGAATAAGTTATACACCTGTAGTTTATAATTACAGTCATCAAATTGCCATAACAGTTACAATTTAAATCTCAGACCCTTTCTCATATATGTATCTTTTTCTTTCAGCTGTTTCCATTAGGGCTTGCCACAGCGAATCATCTGTTTCCATTTCTTCCTGTCCTCTGTATCTTGGTCTGTCAGACCAACCACCTGCATATCTTCTCTCACCACATCCATAAACCTTATCTTAGGCCTTCCTCTTTTCCTCTTACCTGGCAGCTCCATCCTTAGCATCCTTCTCCCAACATACCCAGTATCCCTCCTCAGCACACATCCAAACCAATGCAATCTCGCCTTTCAGTCTTTGTCTCTAAACTGTCCAACCTGAGCTGACCCTCTAAAATACTAATTCCTAATCCTGTCCATCCTAGTCACACCCAATGCAAATCTTATTATCTTTAACTCTGCTACCTTCAGTTCTGACTCCTGTCTTTTTGTCAATGCCACCGTCTCCAACCCATATAACATAGCTGGTCTCACTATCCTCTTATATACCTTCCCTTTCACTCTTACTGGTACCTGTCTGTCACAAATCACTCCTGACACTCTTCTTCACCCCCTTGACCCTCCCTGTACTCTCTTCTTCACCTCTCTTCCACACTCACCATTACTCTGAACTGTTGATCCCAAGTATTTAAACTCATCCACTTTTGTCAGCTCTACTCCCTGCATCCTCACCTTTCCTCTATCCTCCCAATCATTCACACACATATAGTCTGTCTTAGTCCTGCTGACCTTCATTTTTCTCCTCTACAGAGCATATCTCCACCTCTCCAGGGTCTCCTCAACATGTTCCCTACTCTCACTACAGATCACAATGTCATCTGCAAACATCATAGTCCATGGGGACTCCTGTCTGATCTCATCTATCAACCTGTCCATCACCATTGTAAATAAGAAAGGGCTCAGAGCTGATCCTTGATATAATCCCACCTCCACCTTAAACACATCTGTCACTCCTACCGCAGACCACAACACTGTCACACTACCCTCATACATATCCTGTACCACTCTTACATACTTCTCTGCCACTCCAGACTTCCTAATACAATAACACAACTCCTCTCTAGGCACATTGTCATATGCTTTCTCCAAGTCCACAAAGACATAATGCAACTCCTTCTGACTTTCTCTATACTTCTCCATCAACACCCTCAGAGCAAACATCGCATCTGTAGTGCTCCTTCCCAGCATGAAACCATACTGCTGCTCACTAATCATCACTTCCCTTCTTAGCCTAGCTTTCACTACTCTTTCTTATAACTTCATGCTGTGACTGATCAATTTTATCCCTCAGTAGTTATTACAGCTCTGCACATCACCCTTATTCTTAAAAATCAGTATTAAAACACTTCTTCTCCACTCCTCAGGCATCCTCTCACTTTCCAAGATTTCATTAAACAATCTGGTTAAAAACTCCACTGCCATCTCTCCTAAACACCTCCATGCTTCCACAAGTATGTCATCTGGACCAACAGCCTTTCCATTCTTCATCTTCTTCATAGCTGTCCTTACTTCCTCCTTGCTATTCCATTGCACTTCCTGATTCACTATCCCCACATCATCGAACCTTCTTTCTCTCTCATTCTCTTCATTCATCAGCCCCTCAAAGTACTCTTTCCATCTGCTCAACACTCTCTCCTCGCTTGTAAGTACATTTCCCTCATTATCCTTTATCACCCTTACCTGCTGCACATCTTTCCCAGCTCAGTCCCTCTGTCTAGACAATTGGTACAGGTCCTTTTTTCCCTCCTTAGTGTCCAAACTTTCATACAACTCTCCATACACCTTATCCTTAGCCTTCGCCACCTCTCTCTTCACATATGCCTCATCTCCTTATACTCCTGTCTACTTTTTCATTTCTCTGACAATCCCACTTCTTTTTTTGCCGACCTCTTTTTCTGTATACTCTCCTATACTTCCTCGTTCCACCACCGGGTCTCCTTGTCCTCCTTCACTGTCAGATGTCACACCAAGCACCTTTCTAGCTGTCTCCCTTACCAACTCTGCTGTAGTTACCCAGCTATCTGGTAACTCTTCACTGCCACCCAGTGCCTGTCTTAACTCTTCCCTGAACTTCACTTCACAATAACCATTTTTCAACTTCCATCATTTGATCCTTGGCACTGCCCTCATACTCCTCCTCCTCTTCTTGATCATCAACATCATCCTGCAGACCACCATCCTATGCTGCCTAACTGCACTTTCCCCTTTCACATATATGTATACTGTCAATAAACCAAGACTCAGATTTAGGTTCATGTTGAATAATTAATACTCAGATTGTCAACCTATAAAACCCTGATTTCAGATTTTTCTTTTCTTTTTATAGGTAAATAGGTGAGTACTAGGCTAGTTGTCCTTGTGAGTCATTTTAAGCCTAGCAAATTTCCCTCAGAGCTTAAAAGCAAACCCTGTATCATGTCTGTGAGGTAGACACCTTAACCATTATGCCAACCCCAGCCTTTACATACAGTGGCATCATATAAGTAAATGGCAACTATCAAACATGTTACAAATATAGGAGCATGCAACACCACAAAAGTTCATGTTCATGTCTTTAAAAAAAATATGCAAACTATTTGCAGATGCTGTGTCCCCTGCACCCCTACATGTGGATGGAACCTTTGTCTCCACACTCTCAATAACAAAGTATTAACTCTAAGTCTGTAGTACAGACCCAGAGTAAAAGAAATATGCAATTCTTTGGGATGGAATAATGCACTCTCTTGATATAAATAATAATAATAATAATACAATTTATGCAATTCATAAGGCAGTCAGCTGCAATGATGCTTGCTTGATAGAAAATAGTAAATAGCAAGTGAACATTACATACACTGATGATTAAGAATTCTGCAACCAAGTAATCAGTTCCAACCACTGATCAGAAAAGTTATAGCTGTATGCTAAACATTTAGGCAAAACAACGGAAACAAGCTGGAGCTCTTGTCATAATTCGGAACCTCTCAAGACAGGAACATTTAATACTACATTGTGTAAAGAGCAATCCTTGAGAGTTGTATTATATTATAAGTATACTGTACAGAATCCAGTAAGAACTTCATGAAAGTAACCTACAACTCTCTAGATGATTTGTGAATTAATCCCTCTGACCTTTGATTGGTCAGTTAGTATGATGTAGAAAAGTTCTAGTGCAAAGACAAGGTTATGTCATACCGAGAAACACCAAATCATTTTCTCATTACTATGTCTTTAAATTGAAAAAGGCACTCACAGACTAGAATAGGGTAATGTTTTCAATAGTGGCCCATGCTTTGCATGAGCAAGGGCATGTCCCTACACAGATTAACATACACATGCACACCCATTCCCAGGCATTCCTACACAGATACCCACACATCCAATCATTCATGAAGAATCCTCTCTACACTCACTGAAACATTCAGCTTCATATCTACATGCATGCTTTCACACACACACACACACACACACACACACACACACACACACACACACACACACACACACACACACACACACACACAAATACACATTCATTCAGCCTTATACATGCCCTAGAGACAAACACACAACTCCAGGCACATATGCACACTGACACCGACCATAGCTCCACTGTACTTACCTGCAGTGCATGTACTCCCACGAGTGAATCAGTGAAGTCCATCTTTTGAAGATGTTCAATTTTCCATTCTAGAGTAAAGTTTTACTTGGATGAGAGATCCTCTTAACCACTCAGATGAGTAATTTGAGAGCCACAGACATTTCCAGGAGAAATCACATGGCTAATTTACATTAGCCACTCCCCTGGACTGCCACATTAACATTTAGATCCCCAGCTAGACTGATTTCCATGTTAAAGTTCCAGAAGGGGAAAACACAGCATCTGAGCAGTCACTGAATCAGAAAGGCTTACTGTGATACAGAAACCTTTCAAGATAAGCATGAGTATAAACTCACCCTGCTCATACACAGAAAGAACTGATAGATTCTTAGTAGGTGGAACGATTTGGTTAATTTAGATGATGAATGAGACTCCACCATGCTAAGCAGTTATGTGGCCTTGTGTGGTCATTGCCAACTTCTTAGAGGAAAAGTGGTGAGATTGAGAAATAATTGTGGTGCCCTTAGATGTCCAGCAGGGGATTCACTTCAGAAGTTTGAATGATCACAAGCCTCAATCGCATAAGACTGAAAACAGATAGGATACATATACTGACTGAAGACAACACAAAATAGATTATATTCTACCAAATGTAAGCAGGGGGCAAGCCCCCCTGCACTCCCCATGTGGGGGGCTGCACCCCCCACACCCCCTGCTAAATATATATATCAACTCCAAGATTGCACTTCACTACACTTAAGTGCAATCTTAGAGTTGATATATTTAATTAGCAGGAGGTGTGGTGGGCGCAGCCCCCCACATGGGGTATGCAGGGGGGCTTGCCCCCCTGCCCATACTTGTTGAAAACTGCTATCCTTTGTCTTGCATGTGTTTTTGTGTGTCATATTTTGTGTTCTGTATATTTTCAGTCTTATGGGATTCAGACTTTTGAGTTTTCAGGCTTATGAAATTTCAGGCTTTTCGTCTTCCGGCTTATGCAATTCAGGCTTGTGACCATTCAGGCTTCTGAAGTGAAACCCCAGCAGGGCATCCCTTGTGCTATACTGAATGGATAAGCATGTGTCTACTCTTGGCTGACAGGTCCAGATAATCTGCTAAACCCAATTCATGTTGAGCACAGAGCTTTAAATTTTCCTCATGGGCAAGAAGTTACCAGTAATTTTGAGTCATAAGCTTGCATTTATTAAGTTAATAATAAAAAATATATATAGGAAAGATGGGGAGTCCCAAATTTACTACAGTATTAACTGGCATGGCCATCCTGGAGAAAGAAGGTGTGGTGTGAGGGAGACTACTTGCAAGGTGTGAATGGTTATAAGACCTTGGGCCTTGGAATATCTATGAAAAATATAAAATGTTTACCAAGCCTTTCTGAATCCCTCATCATTTATGTATTTTAGTGAAAATGCTAATGGATTGGAGTCAAATGGTACAATATGACTCTTGATAAAGTACATGAAATTATGTAACCAGCAATGGTGTCTTTGTGCTGGTTTTAGAGATAATGACTCCCCTAAGTCAGGGTACTCAAACTCACAGCGCTCAGATCAACCTAGTTATTGATGACAGAAGTGGCTTCACTACTTTTCTAGCTGCACACTGCCTGGATTTCTTTTTGTCTTGGAAACTGTGGCCCTTGTCTTAGCTTGCTAGTTTTCATGCAGCACCAGATGTTATTTCAGTTTGAGACCACTGCCCTAAATGGTTTTCAGCTGTTAGTAGGGGTTGTTTTTTCTCCATTGTATTTCTTTTGTCATTCTTGCAGGACAGGAGAGGTCAAGGATTTTATAAGTAAATATCTATACTGAATCAGGATACTCTGGATGATTTAATATGTTGCAACTGGTTAGCAGTTGGCAGAAGATAATGACCTGATTGAAACCACATTGTAATGCATATGAGAAATAGGTATGAAGAACACATACCAACTGGGTGCGATCATTGAACTAATCTGAATAGTTTACATTGAATGGAGAGTTTTGGCTGCCCCTCTGTATAACCATTAATTAAAAAAAAAAAAAAAAAAACAACTAAAATGGTTGTGTGACACTATGATGCAGTTAACATTTAAAGCTGCTGGTTAGTTAAGAGTCACTCTAATTATGGCTGCCATTATTGTGATAGCATAAGGCGTATTACAGCTTTTGAAGTTTTACAGTGCAATTCCCTGGTGACTGTGATCAGTGTGGCAGGATAAGGTTCACTTAGTTTTACAAAGTCGGGTTGTTATGTATGAACCTCACTATAACAAGTTTACTTCCGTTCTTATTTTCAGTGCATGGTTAGAATGCTTTGTGTATTATAAATAATGCTATGTCCATCAGTCCTAACAACAAAGCAATATGAAAATAAAATGCTGGTACAGCTTAATAACAGATGCAAGTTAAAAATGTCAGCAATAATTTTGGTATACAAGGAATATGAGAACATGATTATATTACATACCCTTTTTGCTTTTCCTACTTGATATTGTAAAATATAAGGTTTTTGTTTATTAGTTAAAATGTGCAGTGCTGAGAGGGAACCACATTTAAGTTCCTTTGTTTCATTTAGAACATAAAATGAGTTTAGGTTCTTATATCTGCTGGCATTTGAACAAAAATACTTAAGACACCTTAACAGGACATGTGGTTTGTGTTTATGTTGTCAGATGATATGTTTCCTTGGATTTAAAAATGTAAATAGCTGGGTATTTTATTACATGTGCAGAATGTATAGCTGTTTTCATTTAATAATATGGACATTTTTACATTACTATGGAATTTTATACTGTTGTCATGTTTCCTTGCCAATGTGAATTACCTTACTATGCTATAGGCAAATGCTAACTTATTTATGGCATTGTTTGAAAGAGAATATATTTATAAACAAGAGTTTTACAAGAAATATGTTTTATATTATTTTAGATATATTGAAGATTTGATTTTTATTTTTCAGGTTGGCACAGAGAAAATTGATGATTTTTAAAAGATTTACATAATCTTCTTCTTTCGGCTTTTTCCCGGTTAGGGGTCACCACAGCGGATCACCTGTCCGCTCATGATTGGCAGTGGAGTTTTACGGTGTTGAGTTGCCAGCCCGGCACCTAACCTTCCACAGAAGGCACACACATGCACACACTCACACCTAGGGCCAATTTAGATTGTCCAAACCACCTACAGCATGTCTTTGGGATGTGGGAGGAAACCGGAGCACCTGGAGGAAACCACGCGACCACAGGGAGGACATGCAAACTCCGCACAGAAGGCACCCCAGCCGAGAATCGACTGGAGAACCTCTTGCTGTGGGGCAGCAACGCTAACAGCTGCACCATCGTGGCCACCCATAAAATATTTACATAATAACGTTTATAATTTATCATTTGATGGACTACAGTTTGGTAATGCGATTAATTTTTTTGGATGTATATTTAACTGGTGCAAATAATGGACAAATTCTTACATCTGTATATCGAAAATTTGCTGATGGAGGACAATTTTTGTATGGCACTAGTTGCTATCCAATACATTTAATTAATTCCTTACCTCATGGGGAATTTTTACGTCTATACAGGATATGTAATAATTATGAAGATTTGGGTAAGGAAGTTATATGTACTGCACATATGTTTTTACAGAGAGGTTATAGTTTCAGCATCATTTATGAAGCTCTAGAAAACATTTTTGTTAATAAAAATACCTCTAATCAGACCTATATAAATAGGAGAAAATCATGACTTATAATGTTCTGACTGATAAAATATTTGAACAAATTAAATATTTTTGTTAATTTTTGATTAAGGAACAGAATTTGGGTAGAATTTTATGTAAATACCCTGTTGTATCATATAAGAAGGGACTTAGTATAGCTGACAGATTATTGAATTCATATAATTTAAGAAGGGACTTAGTATAGCTGACAGATTATTGAATTCATATTTTGTTGCACCTGTAGTAAATTTAAGGCATGATTTAAAGAATTTTGGGACTGTGCCTTGTAGCAAGTGTAATATGTGTGATTGCGTAGTCAGAGGGTTTGATTATATAAATAATATTAGATTTCAACCTGGGGGTCTTTACTCATATATGACTAAAGGTATCATCTATACTGTTTGCTGTCCTTGTAATTTAATATATATTGGTGAAAGTAGAAGAGCTTTTCGAATATGGCTACAAGAACATGTATGTGATATAAAGAAACAAAAATTTGAAAGTTCTTTAGCCAGTCATTTTAAAGAATGCCATAATAGTGATCCTAAATTTTTACAAGCAATCATTTTAGAGAAGGTTTTTATTAAATTAGGAGATGACACTTTAATAAAACAAAAACTGCTATTTAAGGAATCGTTTTTTATTTTAAAATATAATCCTCTTACTCCATATGGATTGAGTCTTGAAATGAATTGGAAATACTTAATTTAATTGTTCTTAGTTTGCTTAACTGCTTGATTGTTTGATTGTTCTATTAGTATGTGTATTTAAGGGGAATGTTTTTTGTATGTAATTTACTTCTTGAAGGCTGTGATAGCCGAGACGCTAAGGTCTGGTGAATACATTTTTTCTGTTGTCAGATGACATGTTTCCTTGGATTTAAAAATGTAAATAGCTGGGTATTTTATTACATGTGCAGAATGTATAGCTATTTTCATTTAATAATATGGATGTTTTTTACGTTAATATGGAATTTTTTACTGTTGTCATGCTCACTGTTTCCTTGACAATGTGAATTACCTTACTATGCCATTGGTCAGGGTTCATTTGTACTAGTGAAGAAGAGCAAGGAAATAAGCAGATCCTGGTTTTTGGTGACTTCCTGGAAGATGGTTTGATAGAAAATGACCTTGATGATTCTGCCTTGTCTACCTGCAGCTACACACAGACACAAATGGAGACAAGTATAAGGAGAAGTCATTCAAACAGATATTCATTCAGCACCCACACATTCAACAGACTAGTAATATGGTTAGTTCAGGAGATGATTTGAGTAACAGCAGCAATCTGAACTGGAGCCATGAGTGTGAAAAGGTACTGGACTTTTGACAGGGCTACTTCATGAGAGGGGATAGTAGATAGCAGTAATCTTAAAACTGAGCAACGTTTGTCAAAAGATAATAGACGTTGTATGGAAGGGGAACTGTTGGGGATCATGAGTTGTGACAGATACAGCTTTAAGTTTCTATCTTTCAAAACATGAAGGAGGAACCAGGGAGGCTTTCAACTTTCAAAGTCAGAGGGAATATGTATACTGGGACAAAGGGACTATTGTACAGAAAATGAACTCCTGGATGCTGGTGAAAGGGAGAAGTGACAGGGCAGTTGGTAAACACAATGTCCTACCATTGGATACTTCTGGTCAATGTCCGTGATATTCATTTTTTTCGGACCAATTAGGCATAACGTTTACAAAGGCAAGGCTTATGCAGTTTTTTACTGGCCAGGTATTACAAAATACATGCTAGAGTAGTGCAGGATATGTGAACAGTGTCAAAATATTAGCAGTGTAGGAGACATAGGTAAGGCTAATTTCATGCCCTTGCCTTTTACTAACTAACTGTTTTATAGGACAGCCACGAATATTGTACCTATTATTACTGCAACCCCCCCCCCCCATAAGAGGTATATCTTGATGGTGGTGGATTATGCTACTAGGTATCTTGATGCTGTGTCTTTGTCCTCTGTTGGAATAGAAGAAGATGG
The DNA here is from genome assembly GCF_019279795.1 of Protopterus annectens. Taxonomy (NCBI): domain Eukaryota; kingdom Metazoa; phylum Chordata; order Ceratodontiformes; family Protopteridae; genus Protopterus; species Protopterus annectens. The sequence continues at coordinate 1,355,218,260 of NC_056743.1, read as the reverse complement.
AACATGTGCTATTAGAACTTTTTTTGCAGGGTAGATTTTCACAGGGTATATTACTGGATAGAGGAGCTAACTTTACATTGGACCTGCTGACCTATTTGTGGAAGCACTTTGGAGTAAAGCAGTTAAAAGCTAACACCAACCATCCACAAACAAGTGGTTTGGTGCAGAGTTTAGCTGCAAACTTAATATCAATGTTTAAAGCATTCACAGACTAGTTTAGCTGGGAGTGGAAGAAGTACCTGCTCCATTTCCTCTTTGCATATAAGTAGTTCCCACAGACTCTACAGGTGTTTTGTCATTTGAGCTAATTTACAGATAGGGTGAGGGAGCCTCTACATTTAAGTCATGATGAGTGGGAGGGTGAAAGAGTTCTCCACAAGAAATCTGTTATGAAGAGTATACTAAATTTTAGGAATAACCATAGGGAGCTTATGGGGTGGCATAAGCATATCTACCTCAAGCACAACAGGAACAAGAGGTTTGGTATGACTGGACAGTGAGAGCATTAGAATATACTGTAGTACAAAAGGTCATAGTACTTATTCATATTCAGCAACATAAGCTTTAATCAGCATGGGAGGGACCTTTCAGTCTGCAAGGAAGATAAATAATTTTAATTATGTGGTAACATTGTTAAGATGGAGGCAGAAGCATAAGCTTTGCCTTGTTATCATGGTGAAGCCCTACCATGACAGAGAGTTGTTGGTACTTAGAAGATGGGTACCTTTTAATTTAGGCATTACTGGTGAGACCAGTCCCTGCTAAAATCAAATAGTTCTTTAATGAACGTTTATTTACATCTTTATTAAGTAAATGTGTTTTCTGTAGAAATAATATTTGAGCTTTATTTAATTGCAAGTATTTGAACAGACTCCCCCCTCTTTACTGGATTATTCAATCCAAATTAATATTAATAGATATGCATTTAGTATCTTTTGTTGCATCGTGTATAATATTTAATAGTATATTACTCAACTATGCCAAGATATCAGAAAGTGTGCCACCCGAGTTTCATCATAATAATGATTAACTTTTAATAAAATGAATAGTTTAACATTTAAAAATCTAAATGAAAATAAGTGGCTTTAATTTCATATATAGCTAAAAGAATCAAACTCTAACATTTTAAAAAGGGAACTAATAACCATTTGAAGTAGAGAAATCAATAAATAATTTACCTTGTAAAAAGTAATATTCGGCACCTGTTCAAGCACTTCTTTAAATTAATAAGAATTCATAACCATGAAATAAATTGATTTTCATTTGTCCTTCAGTTTTTTTACTGATGTTGTCTTTTATTAACCAGCCAACTCTTGTTGCATTTCTCTTCAAAGAAGTTGATAGTTTCCAATCAATTTCTTCTGCTTTTTTTCTAAGATTTTATTTTTCTGCATAAATTCTATTACATCTTCCAAGGTGTTAAAAATCTTCTTTTCTTCTGGAAGGTGAATCCTTATTTTTGTTAGAAACATTTGTAATTCAGTATTGTTTTTCTTTAAGCTTTAACACGTAGCAAACGTTTTTCTCTTTGGCATCACTAATGTTGAATAGTCATTGTCAAATCTTGTAGCATTTTCTTTAATTTTAACTGGATAATTAGTCCAGGCAGCTTTTAAGACTACATTCTTATCCTGACTTGAGAAAGATTTTATGATCACTTACCTTTGGTGAAACTGTTTTTTTTTTAAGATGAGTTAGAAAGTGATCTATGTGCCCTTTTGATGCCTAAGAAAAATGCTTCAGACAAGTTCAAAGTTTTAGGCAGACAGGTACTAAGGAATTAAACATTATTGCCTCCCTCTTCTCCTTCAAGAATCCTGTAAACCCTAATGTTATTCTTTCTAGATCTGTTCCCCAAGTCTTCTATTTTTTTCCTGGAATAAGTTCTTTTGATTCAGAAGAAATTCAGTGTTATTCTCATTTTCAAGTAAACACGTCCATCAAAATCAGACATTGTGTCTTCTATACTCGAGATTTGTGATGATTGTTGTTTAAGAGATTCACTTAATTTTTTTTACATTCCTCTTTAAAATTGTCCATTTTGCTTTCTAATTTATCTATCTTTACAGATAACTCACTGCTGTTACTTATAGCATGTATGTCTTTTTTCATAGTACTGTCCTGTACACTGGGCTTAGAGTGGCTCATTCTGAGACAATTAGTTCTTTCTAGTTTTCTTGACAGGAAAACACAATTAAGAGTTTCAGACTTGTTATTTTTGTAATAAATCTTTCAGCAGATGTTAAACTATAAACCCAACAAGTTTTGAAATGTTCTTTTTGAGTTTTTTAGTAAAATCCTGTCAGATATGTTAAAATGAAGAAGAGCTAAAAACAGTGCTGTTAACTGCTCGCCATCTTGCCACACCCCTCCTCTTTTATAATTTTTTAAAAATACATTATACATATACATTGCCTTATTCTGTTTCAGCATATTTGCACATCACTGAAATCTGGAATTTGAGAAAGACAAGTAGTGATGTAACATATGGATAGTTTAGTCAGGTCACATATATAGCTTAGACACTGCTTTTGGATATAACACTTATATTCATGTAGCCATTTGACACTTTGTGGCAGTCTCAGTCCAACCAGTGTAGAGTTAATCTAGATATACACACACACACACACACACATATATATATATATATATATATATATATATATATATATATATATATATATATATATATAATTATTTTAAGTGTTCCCTTCCACTGTTTGTATGTCTGCATTCAATGTTTAAAATAATTTGGTAAGATAATGCAAAAACTGAGGTTTAGCAAAGTTGACTATTTCCTTGTTCTTAGCATAGAAGTCAATTACTGACCTGACAACAAACTGGAACTTGTTTAACATGTACTACCTAATTTATTCAAATGCCAAGTCCAGAAGAGAATGTCAGCAAAACAGACCAAAATGAAACAAAACAAAGTCTATACCTAGTTATGCTTAAGGCCAATGTCTTGCTGAGCTGAATCTGCTAGAACCAGCGATATTATTCTAGGATACTTTGGGTACTTACTGATCTTAAATTTTTGATCACTTGAATCTGATCCCAGAATTATTTCCCAGACTGTTCCATTTACTAGTTTGACACCCAATATTTTATATTAGCTAGCCTCCAACTGGCCCACTTGGTTATTACGTTAGTGTCACTAGTTTCACATGTAAAGCTATATAATGTTATTGTCTCAGATCTCATTAATACGGACATTGAAAAATCCATTAATCCTGTATCCTCATCAATTCAACTCTGTCAAAAAAAAGACAGTCAAAAAAAGACCTACCTTTTTAATCTCATTAATTTATTTGAAAATGTCACTGAAGCAGTGGTTAGCAGTTATGCAGTACATACAGCATACCTGGACTTGGTCAGGGCCTTCAACATTATTACCTACACAGCCATTATTTACAAACTTGTAAATCAGAATATTAATCCTCATGCTATCTGATAGATAGCTGACTAGCTGTCTGACAGGACCCCATGTATTTAGAGTCACAGGTGTCACATCTGAAAGCAAGAAAGTTGCGGGTGGTGTACCACAGGGCTCAGTGTTTGTCCATCTCCTATTTGGCATCTATTTCTCAGACCTTAAGGCCAGCACATATGGTCTATGGCTAAGTTTGCAGACGACTATAAATTGGATGCTGTCGTTCAGCCTTCCACTGACTTACAATTGCTTCACATGGGTTAAACCATGTTAACAACTGGTGCAAGGAAAACGGGCTCAAATTAAATGTGAAAACCTACAGTATAGTTAATTGTGGTAAAGGGAACATTTCCCTTACCATACCCCTCCAATTTTACAATATCCTAAGATATCAAAGCACACACAGTCATAATTCTTTATCTGTTGATCATTATGTTACCACAGTAGTTAGGAAGGACTTCTCCCTTGCTTATCTAATTTCTAAAGGGAGCTCCTCTTGATCCAAAGGAGTCTGAATTTTCTTTAGTCATATCTCATCAGACCCATTATTGAATATAATGTCTCTTTTGGCATGCTTTTGTCTAATCATATAATTCAACTTGAGAGACCTCAAAGGTTCCTAACTAAAACTATGAGTGGCTTCACAAATCTTAGTTATCAGGGTAGACTGACAGTCCTCTCTCTATGCTCAAGTTTCTTATAGAATTCTTTAGAAAAAAAAGGTTCCTTAAATACCATGTTGAAAGAACAAAATCATCATCAATAAATCAATTAGACATGGTGTGATAGATTTATATCCCAGTGTATTCTCCAGCTCTGGAACAAACACCCCCCACATGTCAAACAGTATAACAACCTTGCCACCATTGAGGTAATCCTAGATAATTGAATGGGCAGCCTCAAATTATCTCCTGGTCTGTAATGTACTGCTGGACGGAAGTTTTGAATAGGGGTTATTGGCTAAGCATGTAATAGTCTGCAGGACGATTGCATATTACTTACCTATGAAGCTATTGTCTTCATAATATCGTTAATTGTATTAGCCTCAAGTAATTTCATGCATATTTCAACAGAGCTGGCTTCTGGGTGATGTCCTTTCTATGTATTGCTGTCCAAAACCGCATGAAGTAGAGATATTATTTTTGGAGGCTGGCATGAAAGAAAGCATAGGACCCAAATCATTAATTTGCATATGTATTCCTGTCTGACTTCATAATTAAGTTGAGTTTGCACTTATTCTCATCTGAAACCAACCCACATGGTGGAACAATAATATCAACACACTTTACAATAAAAGGAAGAAAGTTTTGACTAAAAGTAAGAAGAGTAATTCCCAGAATGATAGAGCCCTTGTCATTGAAATAAAAAACAACATAGGAGCTTAATAAAATCTACCAAAACCAAGTTTGAGGTTAAAATAGCTACCCAAGTCAAAGACAATCACAATGCTTTTTCATATGTTCATAATCTTAGAATCACAATGCACAATGCACTGAGCTGATTGTGACCGATGTTAACTATACTGAAACCGAAGATAAAGCAAAACTAAGGGCCAATACATTATGCTCTAACTTTACCCCTCTTTCCCCTCTGCCTGTCTATCAGGATATACCTGAAACTGGCTCACCTCCAGCTATCACACAAAACCAAGTCCTAAACGTACTGTCAAAAGCTAAAAATACTGCATCAGTGTATCCCTGAATGCATCTTAAATAGCATGAAGCACAATTTAGCCATCCTGCTAACAACAGTGCTCAGCCTCAGCTTTCAAACAGATTTTGTACCAAGTGAATGGAGAACAGATACAGTCATTCCTGTGCATAAGGGAGGACCTTCTACAGCTGCAGGCAATTACAGACCCGTAAGTCTGACCAGCCGTATATGCAAAGGCTTAGAAAGACTTATCATGGCACTAGTTAATAAGAGACGGAGAGAACCTCCAAACACTGGACCCATCTCAGTTTGGGTTCATCAATTCAACCTGGTGGACTTTTTTGAAAAGGTAACCAAAGCAATGGATGAAGGTAAAATAGTACACATTGCATACCTCCACCTGTCCAAAGATTTTGACACAATCCCCCGCTCAGGCTTAGTAGAAAATCTAAATAAACTCGAAATGAACCCCTATGTTACTTACTAGATTGCTAACTGGCTCAGAGATATGATACAGGAAATAAAATAAGGGAAGTTAGAAGTTATCTCCCCCAAGAGACCATTCATCAGTTGACTTCCCCAGGGTTCTGTGCTGGAACCTCTCCTGTTTGGCATCTACTTTTCTGAAGTAAAAGCCAATACTAAGAGGCTCTGGTTGACAAAGTTTGCAGATGGCTACAAGCTAGGAGCAGTTATTGAATCCGCAAATGGCTTAGCCATTCTGCAGGAGGGTTTGCCCCAAATAAACAGTTGGTGTCAAAATCATGGACTGAAACTAAATGCCAAAAAATGCATTATGGTATCCTTTGGGAAATCATCTACTCTGGTGAGCTACCACATTGACATTATGCTCCTAAGAGTTGACTCAGTTGTTTGTGATTTGGGAACTAATGTGGAGAGCAATCTAACTTTCTACCATCATAGGTTGATAGGTGATTTCTATGCAAATGACCCCATGAATCTTTGTAAACCTAGCCATACTTCTCAAAGGTGAGAATCAAACCCTGAACTTTTTGTCTATAAGATAAGCATCTTAACCATCATACCAACTCCAAGCCTCCAAGAGCTTTCATAATCAGCAGGATTCGAACCTGTACAGGGAAATCTCAGTGGATTTCATGTCCACCACCTTAACCACTTGGCCACAACTACTAAGAGCCCATTGTCATAAGAAGGTCTTTCTATATTGCACAGCTTATAAACAAAGGGATTGTGTCTAGATCTAGGGATGTCATTATCCTCCTTTACTCAGCCCTCATTAGGTCATTAATTGAGTATAATGCCTCCTATGGAATGTATCTGTTTAGACACAAGTAACAACTGGAATGTCCACCAAGATACTTTACTAAAAGGATAGAAGCTTAAACAAAATGTCCTATATGAACCATATCAAAGCCCTGTCACTCTACTTGGTAACCTATAGAGTACTAACCCAATACTGATGGATTTACTGTACACCAGCAAATCCAACAGCATCAGAAATACTCTATCTAGAGATCTAAACCCCTTCTGCAGCATCAACAGAACAGCTTGAGATGGGTATATCTTGCACAGGATACCACTTCTCTGGAACAGACTCCTTAATCATATAAAACAAAGCTCATCCCTGTCCATATTCAAGATTAACTTGGATCTACAGATGGGCAATAGAAAATGCACTGTAGGACTGCCCCTGTACTGCTAATGGAGAGGGGCAGCTCCTGAATACTTTATTCCATGCACATATCCCCTCAAATTATCTATTGTACAATCCCAGTTATTCTGTGTAGGGGTAATATAAAATTATCAACCATAACATGGGTAAGCCCAATCTAACACCAAATGTAATAGACTAATTCAAGCATCAGTGGGGAATTGGCTATGCTTAGAATGAACCCAAAGGGCAGCTAGACTAGTGCTTACCTATAAACATATGAATCTATGAAGTTGCACATATTCTTGACTCATTAGTCCCCTGTCTACTGACTTCAGTAGGTCTATCAATAGTAACACTCAAGAGATAAGCTTTATGCAAACTGTCACTGTGCCTACTCATGTTTCTTCTTGAGCAGGAGTCTCTCCAGTAATGTATTGTATATGTAGAACTCAAAATGAGTAGAAATCAGTCCTCTCCAAAAGAATTTGATCCTGAGCTACCTCTCTCTCGTATCAGTATTTTCCTTTGTCATCTAGGGTATATGCACTGTCATAGTGTAGTGTGTAGCTAGCATATTAATGTAGGGTCCCTATTAATTACTCAAACTTTTTAAAGTTCGAATGTCATATGGTCGACACCATATGATCGAACTTTAAAAAGTTTGAAGGTGAAAGGCAATGGCTCCATATGGAGCTGAATGGGAGAATTTCCCTTTTCTGCAGTGAAGTGTGATCGCTGAGTTGGTATATTTAAGTAGCGGGGGTGCAGGGGGTGCAGTGGTCTTGCCCCCTTGCTCAGAGCATTAAGGTAAGTTTTTTTTAAATTTTTTTTATTATATTTTCAATGTTTCAAACTTCGCTCATATGTTGTTGAACATATGAGGTTCGAAGTCTTGAAACTTCGAATATATAATATAGACCCTTAATGTAGTGCCAAACATCTACTCTGTAAAAGCCAACTAGGGCCTTCCTGACTAACAAAATGGAAGAAACACATAAACAAGCAAATGCATAAATAAATAAATAAATAAATAAATAAATAAATGAATGAATGAATGAATGAATGAATAATAAAAATAACATAATTGATTGCATTCTAGTATTGATTTGCAAAGCAGCTTAGATGATGAGGAGTAAACTGCACTTTGATTCTCTGAGTGCTTGTTAACTAAGCATTGACACAAAAGTTAAAGTAAAGCTCAAGTAAAGTAGTAATGCATATTTAAAAAATATGACATATACTGAAACATGAGTTGACATAAATGCCCGCCAAGTTTTACTTCCATAGTTACACAGGAGTACTCTACAAAAATACATTTAATGATAAAAGAATTTTTAAATAAAACATATTATAATGACAGCTTCTTCATGTCTTTCATATCGTAAAAAAACACGTTCTTAACTATAAATAAAAAAACGTAACAGAAGCAAAGTGTAATGAACACACCAGACCAAGCCACCCACAACTATAAATGTTCTAGATTCAGGAAAAATACCAAGCAAAAGGATGTTCCTATACTACCAAAACTAGAACATAAAAAGCCCAAATATGACCACTGTATTGAATGATGTTAGATCAATCAGAGCAACACTGGCATTCCCAGGATGATCTCACTTACAATTAGTAAACAAATTGATATAGACAGGAAAGGTTACCAAACCTTAAGGTCCCAAAGTTTCATTCTGGAAAAATGCAAGATTCAGTATCTTTAAAATATAAACTGAAAAGCTACAGAAACTCTTGTAGCCAGGACTGTTAGACAACAAAAGCTGGCAATGCTGAAAATGAACACTACTAACTAATTCACTGCAGGGTGCAATATGCAGCAGCGCACCCAAAGCAGCCACCTCTGAGGCACAAAAGAACGATCACAGACACAGTGGTGAAACCAACTCTGAGAAAACAATGAATCTGGAAAATTAACCATCCCTCTTGCAATATGGAACAGACAGAATATTGCTCAGCATCTACGGGACATGTGGACACAGGCTAGACAGGCTGCAGGAGCTAGAAGGTACCAGAGCACTGCCAGTGGCTGAAAACTAGGATACTCTGTAAAGTAGTATATTTGTTGCTAAGAATATATTTCACATTGAAATGTGCCAAAAAAGTCAATAAATCAACAGTTTGCTACAAGATTCAGACATCACTCCATTGAAGTCCTAACAACAAAATTATAGAAATGTAATATATAAATTATAAGCAATCATAGTTCAGAAGTGAAAAATAATACAGAAAGTATGAATTCATCTTAGGAAGCCAGATGCCACCATCTTGGGCTAAGCCATCCAACCAGTCGTACTGAAGAGTAGATCGGCTATGTCTTGTATTGGGTGCCAAGTTGCATGGGCCTTTGGGGCTGTGGCCTCAGTAGTATTTTTAAAATGGGTTCGAGCCCCACCAATAATATGTCTTGGCATTTTTTATCTTCATTTATCTTTTCAAGGTAGGTTAACCTGCTATTCTCTGTTTCAAAAAATAGGCAAACATATTTTAAGATTCCTTTATTACAAAATTAGACAATCGCTGTTTTAACTAGTGTAAAAAAAATGGAGTCTATGTCACTTCATTGATGCTTAATTGAGTGAATTGCTGTTCGTCGAATCCTATTCAGTGAAAGCTCAATTAAGCAAACAATTGTTACAGAGAAAATTTTCCTAGGGGAAAGGACATGGTTGGCCATCATCAGAGAATTGCCCTTTTCTCAGAGATCTCAGAGCTGGTATATATAGTTGGGGGGTGGGGGACATTCGGAGATGTCAGGGGGAAAACCTCCCACTTTACAGAGTTTTAAATTTTGTTGTATTTGTTCAGGTCAGTAGCTGGCCTACTAGTTTTTTTCCCTAGGAAATGTTTGGCTGGAACTGTTGTTCGCTTAATTGAACTTTTGCTGATTTGATTTCGACGATTAGCGATTTGCTCAATTAAGTTTTCAACAAAGGAATATAGACCCAAAAATTTACTTGTTCATGCAGCAGTCTCACTTTTATATTTTCCAGGTGGTATACAGACTTTTTAAGGTGCTTACTCATAGTGGACATAGTGCTTAATTTAGCAGAAACATATCGACGTCAAGTAGGCATGGAAATTATACCAGAAGTAGATAAAAACCAGGCAGCAACTGAATGTGCTAAAAAACAAAAGAAAGAATATAAGATGAAGGACCAGATGAGAAGGCAAGAAATGTGGAAAAAACATAAATATAGTTGCAAGTATAGAAAAGTTCTGGAAGAGCCTCATGTTGATCAACAACGAACACAGGAATGGTTAAGGAGAGGTGAATTCACATCAAGAAATGAAAGGTTAATATTGGCAGCCCAAGATAGTGGAATACGTACATGCTGGTTTACAGAGTCCACTGAACATGTGGGAGAAACAGACATATGCAGGTTTTGTAAAACTGAATTGGAAACAGTCACACACCTTGTTGCTGGTTGCGAGGCACGACTGGAAGAGGGACTGTATACTGAAAGCCATAATAACATGTCGAGACTGTTACACTGGAGATTGTGCAAATATTATGGTATCGAAGTGGCTGAAAAACACTGGAAACATGAACCACAAGGAATCATAGAAAATGATGAAGTTTATATCACATGGGATCACCCAATTCCAACAGTTTGAAAGATAGATGCTAAAAAAACAGATATAGTAGTCCAAGAAAAGAAGACAAAAGTAGCATTGATCATTGAAATCACTACACCCAATGACTACAGTATCTTGCTTACAGAGAGACACAAAGTCATAAAATACCTGGATCTGCAGGAAGAAACGAGAGCATTGTGGAAGAAAGATACCCAGACAGTTCCAGTAGTAGTAGGAGCAACTGGTCTTATAAAAAATAATTTACAATTGTATTTAGATATGTTACCAATTCATGTAACACCATACGAATTGCATAAGGAGTCATTACTGGGCATATTGTGGGTGCTCTTTAGAGCACTTTTGGCTAACGTCAAAGAGTGAAACAATACTGATTTCATTATTTTTCATCATACTTTGACTTAGGAATGGGGTCCATTCCCATCATGGTATTAGAAACCCAAAAGACTTGGAGAAATTAAAAAAGACAGAAAACAACAGACATCACTCTTCACTAGTTCACTCAGTTACCTGTTGTTGGTGAAATGACATCACTGGTATAACATAAGGGGAGTGGGGGAAGGAATCACTAGCTAATAACTATTTCTTGTTTTTGAGGTACACAATTGCACCATGTTGCTGATAATGGTAGTCTCACTGGTGACAGTGAGTTGTTTAGGGTGGAGTTTCACCCAATTTAATATGAGCCTGCTTTAACAGCAGAAGAAAAGCACTACGCTGAGGGATGCAATGAGAAGAGGTCATCTCCATTGTCAAGCACTAGAATGGAGCTCTCAGAGCTCAACTGTATTATTACTGGCAGTCTGGCACAGAAAAGGAAATGATGGGAAAACTGAGAGGAACTAAGTGAATGTTCACTGGACTGTGGTCATAGACTAAATGCAGTATCAGATGGACATGAACAGCATAAGAATAATGATGTTAAGTATAATGCGCCCTAAACACCAGTACTCTTCTTATAGTCGTGTGCATTGTCATTGTCACCACTACTAGTTATGGACATCTACAAGCCTTTACACTCAACAGGATATATTGTTTAGGTTCCCTGAGAGAGGCTGTGTTTGCAAAATATATAGTTACCTATCTATCTGTAAAGCAAATGCAAAACACCATGATACATAGAGGGATAACTATAGGTAGTGCAATGCACAGCATGCATTTTCACACAAGCTGGAATAAATGAAATAATCCAGCTTTGCATATTTAAAGAAGATTACCTACTTTGTGCAAAAAAATGATCTTATGCAAAATCTTTGACTGCTTTTAAAAGCTTTTATGGCTTTTAGAATCCAGAAGACTCATAAAACTGACAGCTTATAAAATCAATTTAAAACACAACCTGCTTAGAGGTAAGAGCATTGATTTGAAAACTACCATTAATGATACAATGCAGAGGGCCATAGGTAGGAAGATGTGCAAGTTCTCATATATGTAAGGCCAACTTTAGCAAGATAGGTGCATTTGTTGTATTTGTAGCACACGAGAAGAATGCATGAGAATTTGAATCTGGAATTCATGGACAAGTTTATAGTAAGCAAGAGACATTTGCACAGCTTTTAACAACACACAGGTTGTTTGTGAGACACAGATCATTGTGCTACTCCAAAGGAGCTTGCATAACGCAGCATGCAGCAAATGTAAATGAGTGCAGAAGTAGAAGTAAAAGATAATGTGCAGGGAGCTGAGTGCATAACAACATATAAATGAAAACCAAAAAACAGGACTTGCAAGAGTGCCCAAATGAAGGTCAAAAACCAAACTTCTTTGATGAACACAAGCACTTTAATTTTAAAGCTGCTGCAACAAAAAAACAAAAGAATATAGAGAATCAAGTCTTCATCAGAGATGAACAAATCACAGTAGACCTTACATATACTCATCAATAACCTCCAACAAAAATACAATGAAATACATAATTAATCAATACCTAAACAACAAATAATTAAAAAAAAATAAAAAGGTAAAAACAGTAAAATAAAGTTTCCTTTTAAAAACTTTTAAATCAAAAAAAAAAAATATAAAATATAATATTAAATAAAAATATGAATATTATAATTTTTTTTTATACTTTAACTTTAAATAAATTTAACATATTTTTATTTTTTTTTTTTTTCATTTTTACCTTTTGTCTTTCTTAATGTTAAATTTATGCATAACAACTAAACTCTTGTATTTAGTGCCATCTTGTGGCTAAGTCTCAAATCACAAATTAGCTCTTAATTTAGAAACAGAAGTAATGGAAATCATATCGTTTAAACCTGGGGGGTTTGTGGAATCTAAGACAATCTGCCAAATACCCCCTGTATTATTTTTGCCTTTTGCCTCCCACCCCCCTCAATATTCCTTAGGTACTATTTCCAAAACAAAAAAAAAAAGGCTTGCGGCAAAATCAAATATATAGTATGTCTGTAAAGGGCATTTTGTTATTTTGCTTCCTAATTTCATAACTGTGTTTCATAATACGATTTCTTAATTTCTCTCCGTTTTGCCTAGTAAGAATGAAGTGCACCTTACAAAGTAAAACATGTACCACACCATTGTATTACAGTTGGAAAAACATTTACTGATAATCTCCTATTTCTTGATGTGTAACTAGACTACTACCCACTACCGTATTTAAAAGCAAATTGTGGACACCACCAAATTTAAAAGTTTGTCTTAAAATTTTTTTAAAAAGTTTTTTTTTTTCAAACTCAAAAAAAAATTGTTTGAAATTCTACGAGAAAAAAAAAAATCAAGATACAATACAGAGGGTTACCATATCTTAAACCAAACCTTAACCTTTAGATTTAATACAGCCCACCATTACAATGAGAATGTAGCTGTAGATTTTTGCCTTAGAGATTTCCCCAGCATTGAGAGGGATCAATCAGATCCAAATCTTAACCAATTTTTTTAACAGAGGAAGGACAGGATGTCACACAGGAACCATCCATCATCTGATACAAACAATATCAGGAAACTATTTTATCCGGAACTATCAAATTATTTGGAAGGATTTTAAAATACAACTATTTTTGATTTTAAGATTTTTTACTTTTTTTACATAATTTTAAATGAAGGGACTAACTCAACTTTTAAGAAAAAATTTAAATTTTTTTGTTTAAAATTTTTTAAAAAAAGTTTCTTAGGTTAGTTTAATTTTAATTTTAATTTAGAATTAAGATGTGGATATTTCAGAAAATATTTCACACAAACACCAAATACAATACCCAACAGCCATATTAACGATGAAAAAATACTATGAACAGGAAACCAAATCCTTGAATTTATAAAAGAAGATTTTATTATAAAATCTTGATTTTTAAACAGTAAGAGAAAAGGAGAATTTTGCTAACCTTAGGGAAGTGGAAAGGATAATATTGAATGCTAAGGATAAAGGGTGGTATTATTAGAAATATGGACAAGTAAGGGTGAGTTACAATTAAAATGGATTCAAAATGGAGAAATTTAAAATATATTACTAATAAATAAAATGAAAAATGAATCAATTGACCAAAGATTAATTAATTCAATTTGTAAAATTTTAGGAGGGTTCCTTAATTACTTGGGTTCCATGACAAAATGACCTCAACAATGAGGGTTTAATTCACGTTTGGGAATTCCAGTCAGTTACATCCAACAACCTAACATGAGGATTTTAATAAGCCAGGACCATATATTGTGGTATAGGATTCTTGTTAATATGGGATTTTAGCTAAAGGTGTATTGCTGAATTTATGGATGAAATTTGTAAATTGAAAGCATAAACTCTTGAAAGAAATGCCAAGATTTCATCAGATGTCATGAAAGTTCTTTATCGTCTTAGACTTGATGGTTGTTACTGTTGAGCTTTTTGTCGTTTTTGGATTTGGATCAATGTTTCATATGGCTTTGATGTTATTGAGAGATCAAATGAGAGACATCATGAGAGGAATCAATGGATTTTAGGAATTGTTTAACTTTTATGAAGTTTTTTGCCCAGACAATTTTTTTTTTATTTTTTTATTTTTTCAAACAATTTTTCAATTTTAAAAGGGATTGCTTTTTGTATGAAAATCATATGCAAATCTAGTTTTGTCAACTTTACATTTTGACAGACTTTTAAATAGAAGTTTTGGCGTTATGTCAAAAGATTACATAAAAAGATTCTTGGATGACATAGTTTTTTTTTTTGGACAGACACTACATGACATTATATGATTTTTTACAGACACAAACTAAAAAATTTTACTTACTTTTTTTACTATTACTTACAATACACAAACTTTTAATGATACTTATTAATATTACAAAAAGGTGAAAATTTGGACATGCATCCAGCATCAAAGAAAGAGGTTTTTAGTTTCCAACCATTATCTACATTTAAGTAGTCACCCTTATTTTCAGAAAAAGAAGTAGGAGTTAAAGGAGTGAGTATTGAGGTGAGAGGTGGACAACATCCAAGGAAAAGAAAAATGACATGGTAATGCAAAAATTTTGGAAATGTTTAGTAAGTCGATGGTTATGGAAATACTACACAAAAGGTCTATGAAGTTTTGGAAAATGGAAACAGATGGTCATGCTCCAGTGGAGGAAAATCTAATTATGGAGAAAACCTTAACTAAATAAAAAAAGGATTTTCAGAAAAATGGGATAAGGATAAAACAATTCTAAAGATGAAGATATGTTTAAATAAGCAAAAGAAATACAACTAAATAGAATAGAATGGAATAGGTTTACAGAGATCAGAACACTAGAAATTTCAATTTTTGATGTTATTTTCAAAAATATTTAAATTTAATAAAGATTTTAGCTTAAAAAATAAAGAAATACTTCCCAATGCTTTTTAATACTTCTTGTTAATAGTTATAGTTACTTTCAATGATAGGAAGATCCACAGTATTTATTTATACAAAGTTTACCAATAGTGTTTAACACATGGTATTATACACTGTTTATGTGTTAAATGTACTTAGGCTGTAGGCAGAATGGTAATAAACACAGCAAAATGAAGAGGGAAAAATGGAGAATAAAATTTAAAAAAAATTATAAATGAAACTATTTAATTGAAATTTTGAAATAAACCTTAAAGAAAATGTTTTCAAAATTTGAAAAATGATTTGTGGGGATTATTTGATTTGTAAAACAACTCGAAGGATTTTTATGTTTTGGCAATAGGATTAAACTTACAATACAGGGGTAGAAAAGAGAAGATTATTCCAATTAAAATTTTTAAACGCAGTGATTCTAATTATGAATGAGAACATTTGAAATTAAAGCATAAATTATTGTGATTTGAGAACTAACCACAAGATGGCACAGATGACAAAAGAGTTAGAAATATGTTTAACATTAAAAAAAGTTAAAAATAAATTTTTTAAAACATTTTTAAAGAAATAAAAGATTATAAAATAATATTTAAACAATATTTATTTAAAGTATATGTTTTTAAAATGATTTTATATAATGTTTTATTATATTATTTATATTTATTTATTTTACTTTTTTATTGATTTTTCCTCATTTTTTTGTTACTTTTTAAAAATATTTGGTTTTTTAAAATTTTGTGTTTGTTAAATTGTGATTGTTAAATTTGGGATTGGATTGTAGTAATTGATGTGGGATTTGTCTTTATTGTTGAAGCTATATTGAGTTGTGTTGCTTGTGATCAATTCTAAAGTGCTTGTTTTTGGCAAATTAGTTGTGTTGTGTAAGTCATGTGGCTTTGGTTGCAAGTCAAACATATAAATGAAGAAGATAAACATTTTCCAATTCATAATTATCAGTGTAGACATCATGCAGCTGTACTATGTGCATGGGGGTGAAATGTCAGAGCAGCAGCTGGCAGCCATCTTCACAACTGTAACAGTATGTGTTGAGCAGCACTGCATTATTCTAGCCACTGCCTGCTCCGTTGACTACGTTGTGCATCATGATGGACATGTGAACCTGTGAATCTGTAAACCTAGGGCACCTAAGGACTGCTAGCAGCAACTAACCTACCCTGCCCTCACTGATGACTAGTTAGAGGAACACTATAGAGTGGATGTGAATACCATCCAGAGCTTGGTTCATGTATTTCACACTCATGCCATTTCTCGGAGACTAAGTGTTTTGCCTATATCTGTGGATATCAAGGTATGTGTAAGACTTTCTACGGGGACCTTTCAGAAGCTTACTGGGGATATACTGGGTATTTTCCAGGCTTCTGTCTAATGGATACTCAGTGCATTCCTTAGTGTTATGTTCTACATGTAAGTGAGCACATATGGATTAACAGGATAGAACCTCTCAATTGTCCAGATTTTCACAATTTGTCCAGATTTTTGCCTCATATTTTTGTTCTTTTCCTCATAAAATCTTTGGTTTCTGGCAAAGCACTGAGGATTGAAGTCACTAAATTATGACATACATTTGATAGTCACACTTCATACCCATCAGAAAATGCATGCTAACACAAATCCTGTTATTTTAGCAACTTTATAAGCTTATAAGAGCAATATTTAAAGTCTGTCCCTATTTTTGGGCCTGTTTACCCCCATTATCTTATGCTTTGTTCGGATTTCTTGCATTAAGAGGATGAGAGGCATGACTGATGAAGAAAAGAGACATCACTATGTGTGATTTCTACAATATTGTTCACATCCCTGAGGTACTGGGTTCTATAGCCTGCACTCACATGACTATTAAGGCTTCTCCTGACCCATGGTCCTAAAGATACAGCTGTAGGAAAAACTACTGTTCTCTTATGTGCTAGGCAATTTACAGTATTTACGGGATTATAACCAGTGAGTGAATGGTATCTCTGTCATTCTAATGATTCCCACATTTGCAATACATTGGACCTTTATTTCCATTTCCAGCATGAAGATTTCTTACAAGGTTATCTTGTTGGTAAGTATTGGCATGCTGTCCAGAATATATGCTGATACATACACACACTCTGTATGTAGTCACCCCCCCCCAATTTTTTGTTGTGTTGCCTTTTGCAGGTGATGCTGGTTAAACTTTGAACTCTGTCTTATGACACCAGTGTACAGCCTTGAAACTGTTGCTGAGATGATTTTCAACATTGCTCATGACCAGACATGGCATATCACAAAGCATGCATTTGGGCTACCAAGAACATGGGTTTGATTCTTTGCTGCATCACATAGTTTCCTACTGTACTTGTCCAATGCAGCCAACAAGAAATCTGGAGTTTGAGCCATGGCCTGCAATGTGATACAAAGTATGATCGTCTTCCCGATTATGGCTGTGTTATACCATCCACCAGCAGCAGTAGCAGGGGAGGCTGATGGCAGTCATCATCAGCAGGTTGAGGTATAGTCAGCTAGAGTCTAAATACAGGGATGGATGCAGTAAGGGGATGCACTGGCAAAGCATCAGCTTCTGGTCAACAGCTTTGGACCATGATGTGTAAGCAGAAAACAGTAACCAGGATACATGCAGGTTCCTATCAGTCTTTACTAGTCAATGCATGGCATAATTTTATTGGATATCAGACATTAGCTCAATACCTCATGGAATGGTGGATGGTATGGGTCTTAGATGCATGGTAACAGAAGACTGTCAATATAAACTACATGGGAGAAATAGACTGGAAGGTGTTAACAGGGAACAGCAGGTTTACAGGAGTAGGTGGACATAATATCAGATGAGATATATCAATGGGGAAGGCTCTTAGTGGGGTGGATTGATAGACAGTGTTAGTGATTATCTCCTGCCATGACATGGACAGAGAACTTTTCCATGCAAGTATTATGTTACTTTCTTGCTGAGAATGATGGTTGGGGGGGGGGGGGGGATCAAGAACTATTCTGGCAGGGATGTTGTTCTACTTCATGTCCTTGGCCTGCTGTACTTTTAACAATCAGGTATACAGGGCTCATGACCTTCTGTGGTAGGGATGGTGTGCAGCTATGTGAACTGAGATAGATGATGTTCACTGGTGAGAGGTGCCAGTTCTGGAGGAAGGTAGTTCTGCCCACCCACATTATAGCCAACAATGGCAAAGGGTACTAGGAGTTCTGTCAGCTACAGGCATGTCTGTTGAGCATGCCTCCTGTGATGGCCCATGCAAATGGCCCCTGTACTCTACCCCAGCCATGGATAATACTACCTGTTTAGGCAGATATGATGGCATTGACAATTTTACTTTGGCTAGTGCTCACTCCAGCATTGTGTGCCACTATTGTCCTCATCATAAACACCTTTTCTTAATGTCTGTTTCCCATGTTTTCATATAATTGAGCAACATCATCACAAAGGCCACATAACATACTCTCTAGCTCCATTAGGGACTCTGCAGCAGACATGTGCCCCTGAATTACACTACTCTTAATTTGCCTACTAATGTCCAGTACTGCCCACACCTTACAATGCAACCTGTAATGTTTGTCAGCATCAACAGCCCTTTTGTTGTTAGCCTTTTGGAGCATGCACACAAAGGATACAGTGTGCCCCTCAGTAACTGGAGTTCTGACCACAGCCAGAACATTTCTGAGGCTGTGAGCTAAAGAGCAGTACTCCTACACAGGGGGTGGTGTGTGCTCAAACAGTACATCCACAAGTGTGGCACTGTCTTTAACCATACATAGACCCTCATTGAAGGATTTTTCCCCACCCAGGAGTGGGACAGACATTAGTGTCATCATGTCCTCTGACTATGGCACATTTTCAGTGATCTGTGTTTTATTGTCAGCCTCTACAGAGCTGTGTATATCAGCACCTTGTTCAGCCTCAGGCATTTCTACATGTTGTTGATTGCCACTTCCTCCTGCGAATAGATAACTTAGAAAACTCTATAGTGAATATTTTACAATATGCTTATAATATGCTATCTCTGTGCCCTTGTGTGGGATAGGGTTCTATATTTCCAGTTCCTTAGTATGCAACCTTACCTTCTCTGGTGGCAACAACCTAGTGCACTCTTAATGTGTCTATGGAGAGAATTGTACAGCATGTCTACTTTGTTAGGGCAACACACATTATTGCAGTAACTGAATATTCAAACCATTGTTGTATATTGCTAATCTGGTCTATCACCTAAAGAGACATGGTTGGAATCAGTCAGACCATTAGCAATATCCACACCCCTGACGTGAATAAATCCCTTTTCAGACCCACCACATAGTGGCATTGGGACCTCTTCCACTTCTGTCAGTCTGGTTAATCCTGGTGGACTCCTATGGTGGATCCCTCCCTTGCAGTTTTCTCTGCCTTCTGCCTGCCACAGTTGAGCATGTCAGTTAAGCAACTGCAAACCTTGATTATGAATGTGCTCAACCACAGTGTTTATGGTATGCAGAACAGATAGACACAACTGGTTCCATAATGGCTAGTCTGCACCCCCTGTACCTATCATCTGAAGGTCATGCACCTCAACAGCCTGCAACAGAGCACTCTTTTCAGCATCTCTGAAATTATACAGCCTCTATCTGCCTCTTTATGTGAACATGATGCATTCTCTTTTTAAGTGCTGAAAAAAAGGATATTTGTTGCTAAGAATATATTTAAATGCACTGAGACTGTATCTGTGACTTATGTAAAGCCCCCAGAAAACCATAATCACAATATGAAGTCTTACACATTCTGTTATGGTGCCATGTAATAGTACACAGCAGTAGACAGCCTGTACACTCATCTGCTAATATGACATGTATAAACCCCCCACCAAAAATCATGAATAAAGTATGCAAGACTTATAACTTTCACTGTACTATGTAATAGTTTCCAACAATGAATAGTCTGTACACTCAACTAGTGAAATGGTTATCCATAACCTCCCAAAAGAGCATATTTTCAGTATACAGATAAACTTCTTGACAGAGGATAGCCTATGATTGCCTGTTGCTTATGCATGATACAGCCCCATCTCCAACTCATACAAGTTTTAACTACTGTTGTGGTCACCAAAAATGGGTCTATATTATGTGATCGAACATTAAGGTGATCGAACACCTAAACGTTGACCTGTAAATGTTGAACCCTTAAAACTATGAACGGCCATTTACGTGAATTTTTTTCCCTGGGAAAAATTTGTTTGGCCTTAGTAAACAAAACAAACCTTTAAACACTAATCAAGTGGGGGCTTCGCCCACCACACCCCCCGACATGGGGGGCTATGCTCCCCACACACCTCCTAACTAAATATACCAACTCTGAGATCGCTCTACATTGGGGAAAAGGACAAATTACCAATGACGACCAAGACAATTTTTCCCCAGGGTAAAAATTCATGTAAATGGCTGTTCGCGTTTGTCAGAGTTCTACATTTATGAGTTGACCTTTAGGTGTTCGATCACCTAAACGTTTGATCACGTAATATAGACCCCACCAAAACATATAGGTAAGTAGGTGAAACAGAGTAAACCAGTAGGTTACATGTGCACATACCCTTGGGAAACATGCAAACATGCTGATCATATATCAGCTATGAGAACTCTCATGATGGTTCCTACAGTATCACACTAGCAACCAAAATGGTGGCAGCAAGTTAAACTAGACAACTATTTTTCCAGACTATGTAAGCAAGTGAGGCCACCTATTATGAATGACTATGAATCACTTAATTTCATTCTCAAGCAATGGTGTCATAGTGAGCAACATGAGCAGTATCATGGTTTTGAATTCCCAAGGTGCATGCAGGAGGTAAATGCATGCACATCTACTGTGCAGCTAAGCAGTGAATGTTTACACAGAATGAGATTCATGGCCATGCATATGTATGCAAGTTGCTGCCATTTTGCTATAACATTTGCTGTTTAGCATCCTGAGACAGAAATGGCTGATATTGCTTGCAGACACAGGGCTCCTACTTAGTACTCAAAGTCAAAAAAACATATTCTTTTATCTCCTTCACATCCTCCTCAGGTAGCAGCTTCTGGTTCAATATGATGGACACTTCAAAAACATACTTGTGCTATATTATATTATGCAGCATAGGTTCATAGGATGATACTAGGTTATTGGCCCAGAGGCCCTTATAAGCCTAGTCAAGAATTTTGCCCATGTTCCCACAAAGTCAGCACATGTTTCCCTTGTCCAGTAGGGAAACAGGTGGGATCCCAGGGGTGTATTTTCTGTTTCCCATCCAGTCATCCAGGTTCCTCAAAGAGGGCTAATGAGGTACTCTGCTTGACACAGAGAGGAAGTCTATTCCACAGATGTGAGAGTCTTTGGGATACAAATTGTTCCTGGCAACAAGTTTTATTAATTAATTAATTAATTTATTTATTTCCAGTTTGATAACCGGGGAAGTCCAGGGAGAAAAGCTCCATGATAATACATTACACACAAAAACACAGCAGAAAAGCTCTAAACTAATACATTAAACACAAAAACACTCTCTGTTCTAATAGCATAATACTTTAACAATCTCCAAACAAAAATGAGGTGCATTGGGCACTATACATAAGAAAATGATATATTAATGCAACTGTAATGTTAGTAAAGTAGGAAAGAAAAAGGAAATTATAGATAGAGTTTGAATGCAAGAGCAGGGAAGCATGGGAGAAGCGAAGAAGAAGCAAATAAATTAAAGGAGATGTGTCCAGAAGAGGATAGAAAAAGAACAGATAAACTAATGTTCATTTTGTGATTGAGTCCAGGAGAACACCTTGAGAAAAAGCAAAAGATTTAAAGGTGAGAGTAAGCATACAAGTGGGCAGTGGGATGAGAGCACTTGAAGGAAAATAAAGGGTTTAATCAGGGATGAAGGAGGAGATAATGAAGAAGAGAGAGGGGAGCTAGGGAGAGTGTCAGAAAAGGGGAACCGGGGATGGAACTAGGATATATTGAGATCTAGGTAGGAAGTATACAATTACATTTCCAATTTTGGAAGAGGTGAGAATGGAGAAGAGATTTAAAGTGTTCATAGTTTGTAGTGGCTCTTAGAAGGGAAGGAAGTGAGTTCCATTTTTTGCTGTAGTATAGGAAAGTAGGAGCTGGCCAGGGGGTCGTTTGGGTTTGTATACTGAAATAAGATTTTGGTGGCTAGATCTTGGGGGCCTTGGAGGAGTGTATATGGTTAAGATATTAGATAATGCTGGGCAAGCAGTGGGTTTAAAGATTAGTTTGTGTGCAGTAGTAAGTTGGAGGAAATTGAGTTGATTAGGGAGTTCTAGCTATTGAAGACTACGGAGGCAGATTCAATGGTGTGTAGAATGAGCGGAGTTAGTAGCGAATTTGGCAATTTTGTAGTAGAAACTTTCAAGTTTTGAGGAGATAGAAGTGGAGAGATTGGATAGAAGAGGAGCACCATACAGTAGAGAAGGGAGAAGGAAGGTAGTGGCGAGAGTTTGTCTTGAAGATGGAGTAAGAAAGTTTGCATTTCTATAAAGCATACAGAGCTTCTGATGAGTTTTCTTTATGTTTAGTTGAATATGATTATTAAATTTCAGGTGTTCATCAATGGTTACTCCGAGTAATTTAGCACTACTAACAACTTCTATTGAGGACTGGGAGAGGCTGGAAATTATGAAGGATGACTTATCAAGAGTCAGAGCTTTTGAGGGGGAGAAGAGAATGATGTGGGATTTATTGGCATGAAGGGAAAGATGATTTTGAAGCATCCAATTTTCTGTGGTTGTGAAGGCCAATTGGGTTTTGGCTTGAGAGAAGGCTAGGGACAGAGCAGATAACAGTGGAGTCGCTCTCATGTTGTACTATTTGAGTAAGAGGAATAGAAGAGTGGAGATCATTGATAAAGATGTTAAAGAGCAGAGGCCCGAGAATAGAACCCTGAGGGACTGTAGGTAGGAATTTTGAGGTACCAGTATTCCATTTCACAGCTTGGGATCTATCAGAGAGATAACTTCTGAACCAAGAAAGAGAGTTGTGGGAGAGATTGAGGTTAGAGAGGTGGTTGAGAAGGAGAGTGTGGGATATAGTGTCGAAGGCCTTAGAAAGGTCAAGAAGAACAGTGGAGACAATATTTCCAGAGTCACGGGCTTGGTTGACAATTTCTAGGAAGGAATGAAGAGCAGTTATAGTACTGTGGCCAGGCCGAAACCCATGTTGTGTAGGAGTGAGGAGATGGTTATTGAGAAGGTAGGGCATGAGTTGCTGGTGGATACATTTTTCAAGAATTTTTGAAATTGGGGAAAAAATGCTATTTGGCGAAGTTAGAGATGGTGTTATTTTTGCCTCCTTTATGGAGGGGCAGAATGTGGGCAGCTCTCCAAAGTTTGGGAACATAAGATTCTTGGATGGATCTATTGATGAGAATGCGGATAGGTATGGCGATGCCATCTGCCTTGAGAAAGAGTGATGGGATGTTGTCAGCATTGGAGCATGGTTTGAGTTTGAGAAGAAGTTGTTTGATACTGGTGGTAGACACGGGATGTAGAATGAAAGTGGGAGGGTTATGAGAGTTGGAGTGAGGGATGGGTGTAGAAGGATGCCTTGGGTTAGAAGTGGAGAAGGATTTAGTCAGTTCAGCTATTGAGCCAGTAAAAAGGAGTTAAAGAGAGAGTGTCAGTCTTATTATTGTCTGGACAGGGATTGGATTTTGTACATGGATGTAAGAGTGAATTGATGGAATTCCAGAATTTTTTGGGATTATTTGTGAGGGTAGACTGAAGTTTGCCGTAGTAAGATTTCTTATCCTTCATAATAAGTTTTTTAGCAAGATTGCAGAGTTGCTTAAATTGCAGTAAAGAGGCTGAGTTTTTATTTTTGTTGTATAGTTTCCAAGTTTTGTCCCTTTGTCGCATTAGAGTTTTAGTGTCTTTAGTTAGCCAAGGGGCAGAGTTGAACTTTATCCTTTTTCTACGGGGAGGGGCTTGGGAATCCAGGATTTTAAGGAAGGTAGTATTGAAGAGTTCTAGGGCTTCATCTAGGGGAAGAGTGTTTAGTGAATCCCAGTTTGTTAGTTTAAGGGTTTCTGAAAATATTGAAGGATTAAAATTAGTTAGGGGGCATATTGTTGTTGGTGTGGGAGCTGTTGGGTTTTTCAGTTAATAAAGGCTGGGAGATGATCACTTAATGAGTCTGGTAAGGTACTCGAGTTGGAGATATTGTTAGGGTGGCTGACTAGAATCCAGTCCAAGATGGACCCTGGAGGGTTAGTTTTGTTAGGTCTGGTAATGTTGTTTATTAGTTGAGTAAAATTATAAAGATTGATAGACCTATTGTTATTAATTGTATTCCAATCAATATTTACATCACCTAGAATGAAAGTCTCCTGTTTAATATTGTTTGAGGCCCAACAGAGAATATTCTCTAGGGTGGAGGAGTTGTCTCCAGGAGGGATATAGATGGTTATTATACAGATACTTTTGAAGTTGTTTATTTTGAGGATTCCTATGACTAGTTCTGCAATATTAAAGTTAGGAATGGTATTTTGGTATGGGCTAAGATTTAGCAGGCAGTTGTAGTCTAAGGCTACACCACCTCCTTTTTTGTTTTGGTGATCGGACCTAAGTGCTTGGTAGCCAGGTGGTAAAATTTCAGAGTTACTAGTTTGAGGTTTTATCCAGGTTTCTGTTACTGCTACTATGTCAGGTTCAGTTACATTTAGCCAGGCATGGAAGCTTGTTATTTTGTTATTAATACTCTGGGTATTAATGGTAATGAATTTAAGGTATTTATTATTGTGCCTATTTGTGGAGGTAGTGGGAGAGAGAATGTTAGTTGGTGTTGGCCCATGGTTAGGATGGACATCTCCTGCAAGAGCAAGACAAGAGAAGGAATAGAGGAGTTGAAACTTAGAATTGCGGAGTAAAGTAAGAGGGAGATGTAATTTAAATTTGAAAGTGGGAGATTTTATGTAGAGTGTATGGTGTTTTAGTATAAAGTAATGAAATGGATTTGGTTGAAGGAGGGAGGGGGATATCAAATAAAAATGGAGGGATGAAGGATGTGGATAGGAGATAGTGGAGGGTGAGTGGAGTGGAAAAGAGGGTATAGAAATAGGAAGATGCATTATACAGAGTGGTAAGAATGAAAAGACATGTAAATGAGGTGAGATAGTGTGGAAGAGACATGGAGGAGTAGTGTAGGATAGATATTGGAAGATAGGGTTGGGGTAGGCTAGGGAGTATTAAGATATTAGGAGGGGATGGAGAGAGCAGTCAGGAAAGGAGTGAGAGGGGAGGGAGTTTTAAAGAGAAATCTCTAGGAGGGGGAGTATAGAGATATAAGGAGGGGGTGTATGAGAGAGAGCAGTCAGGAAAGGAGAGTGAGAGGGGGAGGGAGGTTTAAAGAGAAATCTCTAGGAGGGGGAGGAGCGATGTGATGGGATAGGCTGAGTGCAATAGGGGAGGACTATAAATGTAGATGCACTGGGGGTGGGTGGGATTTGGGGGTAGGGTAGCAGGAAGAGCCACAGAAGGAGAGAGGCCAAGAAAAAACTATCAGTGGAGAGCTGAAGAGATAGGGAAAGTTTGGGTAAAGGAGGAAGGTAAGGGCCTTACCAGTAGTGATAGCGGACAGAGAATTGTAAGATAAATGTATCTTCAGGGGCTGGTCTACAGGTGTATATACACAGGGGTGAAGTGGGAGTGAGAGAGAGAAGAGCAATGCAGCAAGGTAGGAGAGTAGGACAGCAGAGGTCCAGGAAGGCAAGGGAAGATCAAGAATCTATCGTTGGAGTGGGGAAAGCAACAGGTAAGTACAGGGGACAGAGATGTAGTAGGATAGAGAGGACTATAGTGGATTAAGAGAGTAAAGTAAGAAATAGGGCTTTACAGATTAAAGGGGAAGAAGATAAAGATGAAATAGAGTATAAGGCAGTAATTAGATTAATAGGGAGAGGGTGCCATCTAGTGGCCAGGTGCTGGGATGCGACTAAGGTCCACTGAGGCTGTCAAAGGGGTAGAATAAGTAAAACGAGGAGGATGAGGACAGTGTAGATAAGTGGAGCTAGTAGAAGAGGAAGGGTGGCTGTACAAAAAAGAAGAGGAAGGGCTGACTGCTGGCTTCTTGGCAGGGAAGCATTCAGAACACCTAGCGGGGCTAAAATAACTAAAGAACAGTAGGTTTAGCAGATGGTGCACATACTTCCTTGGTTTCTTCAAGGGGAGGCTTGATTCTAGTCCAAATAGAGGGAAAGAGCAGCACAGTTTGTTGAGTTGGACTGGATAAGCTGGGATGGCTTGAGATGTAGGTCTGGAAGTCCACACAGGTGTATCCAAATAGGGGAGCAGGGACTAAAGTTCCTTAGTTTCTTCAAGGGAGGCTTGATTCTAGTCCAAATAGAGGAAAGAGCAGCACAGTTTGTTGAGTTGGACTGGATACGCTGGGATGGCTTGAGATGTAGGTCTGGAAGTCCACACAGGTGTATCCAAATAGGGGAGAGCAGGGACTAAAGTTCCTTGGTTTCTTCAAGGGGAGGCTTGATTCTAGTCCAAATAGAGGGAAAGAGCAGCACAGTTTGTTGAGTTGCTTGACGGACTGGATAAGTTGGGATGGCTTGAGATGTAGGTCTGGAAGTCCACACAGGTGTATCCAAATAGGGGAGAGCAGGGACTAAAGTTCCTTGGTTTCTTCAAGGGGAGGCTTGATTCTAGTCCAAATAGAGGGAAAGAGCAGCACAAGTTTGTTGAGTTGCTTGGTGGACTGGATAAGCTGGGATGGCTTGAGATGTAGGTCTGGAAGTCCACACAGGTGTATCCAAATAGGGAGAGCAGGGACTAAAGTTCCTTGGTTTCTTCAAGGGGAGGCTTGATTCTAGTCCAAATAGAGGGAAAGAGCAGCACAGTTTGTTGAGTTGCTTGGCGGACTGGATAAGCTGGGATGGCTTGAGATGTAGGTCTGGAAGTCCACACAGGTGTATCCAAATAGGGGAGAGCAGGGACTAAAGTTCCTTGGTTTCTTCAAGGGGAGGCTTGATTCTAGTCCAAATAGAGGGAAAGAGCAGCACAGTTTGTTGAGTTGCTTGGCAGACTGGATAAGCTGGGATGGCTTGAGATGTAGGTCTGGAAGTCCACACAGGTGTATCCAAATAGGGGAGAGCAGGGACTAAAGTTCCTTGGTTTCTTCAAGGGGAGGCTTGATTCTAGTCCAAATAGAGGGAAAGAGCAGCACAGTTTGTTGAGTTGCTTGGCGGACTGGATAAGCTGGGATGGCTTGAGATGTAGGTCTGGAAGTGCACACAGGTGTATCCAAATAGGGGAGAGCAGGGACTAAAGTGTTCCGATGCTGAAGCCAGAAGAGCACAGCAGCCAAAAAGTTTAAAAGATCAATGTCACAGACCAGGTTGAGGCCTTGTGTGCAGGTTGCGCAAGTGGAGTTTCACTTATGGATATGCAGCAACTCCATCAAGGCTGGGTCTGAGATGGCTTTTTATGCCAGACACAGGTCACCTCTGAACAGTCCGTACAAGACTGAGTAGAGGGACAGGGCTTTTAGCCTATGTGTATAGGACTGGTGTTTGAAACCCTGGATTTGCCTGATCAGGAAACTCTGTGGTCTCTCCAGCTGCTGCATGTGTTTGACAAGGTACATGCTGAAGGGGGCGTTGCACTCAATAATGGGTCTGATAAGGGAGGAGTACAGGGATGTTATGACCTCCTTTTTCCTAGATGAAATCCCCTTACTTATGAGGTGGGTCATGTAGAAAGGCTTCCGTACAATGGAGGCAATGTGGTGGTCAAAATCAGGCTGCTATCAATCTGGGTGCCAAGTCCCTCACGACGGATTGTGTGCTTAGTACATTGTTATTAATGTGATAATTGGTGAGGACACCATTATTCCTAAAGGGGATAATGATGCATTTCTTGGCATTCATTTCAAAGATAGGCTTCTGGCACCAATCATTAGTTTGGGTAAGGCCCTCTTGGAGGATATTCACATGACTAGGGGAATTTAAAACAGCTCCCAGCTTGCAGTCATCTGCAGAGTTGTTCACAAGCATGCATCCTCTAGCATTTACTCCTCGAGTAAACCTTAATGAGTGGTCATATCCTCCTCTCAACATCTATCTATCATCATGTTTAGGCATGGCTATAATATGCACATAGTGGAGAAAACTAACTGTAGCTGATTACCAGGTCCATAAGTGGGAGGCTATGGCTGTACTTACACGTGTCCTACAGTATCGCTTGCACACATACTGACTAATAAGTTTTGTCCATAGGAGTAAAGATACTGGCATGGCTACATAAAAGATGAAACACCGTGAAAAAGTTTTGGCCAGGAAAATGAAATGCTACTGCAGCCCTTTGTACACATAACATGCACCTCCTGGACAAAGATGCTGCACACAAGCATTCTTCCCCCTCCCCCCTCTTGGGTTCACCTATGGCACTCCTAGCCCAGTGCCCCACATCCATTGCTGGGTTTGGCAGCTTCTTTCATCACCCCCAGACTTAGTCAGATATGGGCTGGGTTTGGCACGAATATTAAGGGCATCCTGGGGGATCTCGACCATCAACATTTAGTGGGAGGATTTTTTTTTGTATTATGACCTACCTGGTCTTCGTTCACCTTCTCTGCACTCATTTACACAATGTCTGAGGACTACTCCCCTCACCACATTTCCCCTCAGGGAGCATGAATGATGAATGTCCTCTCCTCAGGCTAGGCACCCTTCCCCTCAGGACAGACATGCTCTTCCTTCCCTTCTAGTGTCCCAGATGCCCCAGCCACTAATTGCACCTGAGTCATTAGGGCTGTAGTTATGGTTTTATCCCTTTATGCCATGGCACTGGCTGCAGACAAGCATTCTTAGGACCAGATTTGGTGAAAATGGTGCAGGAATTGAATGTTGGTGGCAGCCAAAATAGGTGTCTACAACAGGTTTGATGAAGAGTTCCTGATATGATTTCTGCTCCATTCAAAGACAAATGCATAGGACATTGCATCATTAAAGAGGCTTCTTTAGATGTACAGATTGAATAGCCAGACATACCAATGCATAACATTTATCTTGTACCTATTATTATGTCATAGATTTCCACTCCCGTGTAGACAGCCCTAACTACATCTGATGTACGGCTAGGTGAACATATGTACCACTGGGGACAGCTGTGGAGTGGAGTGGAAGTCACTGCCTTCAGAACTGCAGGACTGTTCCTGATATAGGATATGGGCACTTGGAAATACACATGTTTAGCAAATATAAGGACACATGTTATAGGGGACCAAAGTAGATATAGAGAATTAATGCTTAATCCATCCTACTAAAAATCACATTAAACTCAGCAAGGTGCAGCCATAATAGTACACAGAGGCAGTGATATAACCATTGCATTTATTTATGTATTCATTGATAGTTTTTGTTTGTTTACTTGGGTAGTTTGGTTGAACAAAAATGTCCATTTTCAGCAAGGTCTACGGTGAAAATATCCACAGTACACTACCAAAACATATATTAAAATAAAAAATAAAATATTACAGTGAGTGATTTACATTTCACATATACACACACATACCCACACACACACACACACACACACACACACACACACACACACACACATAAATGTAGATATAAATAGATACATAGATATTGCAGTTTTGTCAAATGCAATCAATAAAGATTGATGTTTTCAGCATATTAAAGTACAAAAGAAAATATCATGATGACTTATTTATATTATATATACTTTGCATAATTTAATGATGTACAGTAAACAAAAATCTGAAAGGAGAGTAGACGTAGAGTGTGATAGTTGCGTTTCATTTTATACAATAACATGGATTTTTATTTATAAGGAAAAGTTAAAGTGTGGACATTTGTGTTGGCTTCAACAATGATATCAGGTGGGAGAGTGATAATATCTTTGCATGTAATGCAATGATTTGCAGTGGTGACTGGTGACTTTAAAGAAAGGGAGGGGCTGCAGGAGGCAACTGAATGGAGTAGGACTAACTGGAATGGGGTTGAAAATCTATTACTGCAAATAAATGAGCTTTACCTGTGATCAAACAACAGACAAGGTCATTAGTTTTGATCTACAGACTACTTCAGAATGTGCCTGCACATTATAGCCACTTTATTTACTATATAGACTTCACATGTCTGACTGCAATCAACAAGGCCATTCTTTGACAAAGGACTCTGGGTGCCCCCCTGTTGCACACTGGTCCCCACTATACTTCCCCAAATGCCCTTTCTTTGTTTGCCCTTCATTCTGTCTCTATAACACACCTTGTTTTACTTTTTAACTTCCATCCATGCTTTTAGCACACCTTTACTGGCCAAAATTCTACCGTAATAAAGTCTCGATGATGCTAGAGGTTTGGGGGCTGAAGTCATATGGTTCTAAATGCATCTTACAGCTTTTTATACAACTTTTTGATCCAATGATGGCCTGAACAATGAATCACAAGTAAGGAAAGAAATTCACTTTTATTTTTTTTTTTCTTTCAAGGAAAAATAAGTTTTGTCTAAATCTTAATATTCAAAGCTAACAAAACAGTAATTCCCCCAAAAAACTGAGAAGACAAAGGATGTACAAGAATATATAATCCTGTCTGGGAGTAGTGCCTTCCTTCCTGCCACTCCAAAGGGATAGAAGTGATAACTACTTTCTGTGACCCCCTATAGTGTTAGATTAGGGTAGAAGCAAAAGTACAAATGTCTAGATACATATTATGCAGCTGAGAGTCGTGAAGAAAAAACAAAGCACCTGGATAAAACCTACACTTACACACTGAGTACATGCAGACTTCATACAGAAGTAATCACAGCCAAAATCTTAAGCAGAGAACCAATCACTGATAGGTGGCAATACTATTCAGTGTGACACTGCCAATGATTAAATGCTATTTCACACACATCCCGCCCAGATTGTTACAGACAGCCACTTACTGAGTACAATGCTGATGTATGATGGCATAGAAAGTAAAAAAAAATCATGGCCAGCTTGTTACTTTTAGATAAACAGGAACTGATCTTCTCAACTTACTCCTCTCAGAATACAGTCTGCAATCTACCACTCCACAAATGTTTTAACTTCTAATCTCAAAAATCAAAGCAAAAACCAAAAATAATGGTGGACAAAGGACCAGAATTAGGGACAACTATTATATTTATATAATTTCATATTTTCTAGAATAACAGGATTTGCATTAGTGTGCATTTGTGAAGGCTATTAAGTATGAAACTCAAATGCCTGTCATCATTATTTAGAATGCAATCCTCATTGATTTGCCAGATAAATCGTAACCTTTACTTGGAACAGACCAAAATGTGACACAAAAAATCAGGGACAGGTCAGAACATCTATGGCCCCACCGGGTCTACTTTGTTTGTTGAATCTCATTTCACTGAATTTCATTTCACCCCGACCACTTTGCTGAAAATTGAACTTACTGAAAACTCATTTCACTGAATCTCATTTCACTGAACTGCAGTTAGTATATATGGCACTGTGTAGAGTACTGTAAGGCAAGTAAAAGGTATATGCCTTTTTTCCCCACTGTAGTGCAATCCTGGAGTTAGTATATATATAGTTGGGGGGGTGGGGGTGTAGCCCCCCACTTAGTTTGAGTACATATTGTCTTCTGGAGAGAGTTAGTCATTGGTGTTGTAACTATGCATGTCTATTTTTTACAATGTATTGTTTTGAAGTTTTTTGGTAAAATACAATATAAAACAAACAAGGTGGGGGGCTACACCTCCCATACCCCACAATGTGGGGGACTGTGCCGCCCCATAACTATATATACTAAGTGCAGGATCGCACTACAGTAGGAAAAAGGGCATATATCTTTTACTTGCCTTACGATACTCTACACAGTGCCATATATACTAACTGCAGTTAAGTGAAATGAGATTCAGTGAAATGAGTTTTCAATAATTTGTGTTTTCAGCGAAGTGATCGGGTTGAAATAAAATTCAGTGAAATGAGATTCAATGAAACAAAGTAGACCCGGCCCCACCATATATATTTCTCAGCACTTTAGCTCAATAATCAAGGAGAAAACTAAAAAAATAATGAGGGACACAGGACCAAAATCAGACGCAGAAATTGCTTTTATATACCTAATTTTGCTAGAATTACAGACTTTGCATAAGCATGCTTTTGTCTGAAGTCTTTTAAATCTGGAACTCAAATGTCTGTCATTATTTAGTGACTGTAATCCTCACTAATTGGCAGAACACCACACATTTTAAGATGAAGCAGACCAAAATATGAGGCAAAATCAGGATAGTTAAGAACCTTATGCTCCTCACCCACCCACACACTTATACATACAGAGAGAACCTGAATGTAAATGTTTGTAAGAAATGTAACTCAGAAGGTAATTTGTTTTGTAAATGTTGTTTTGAAAAGTTGCTACTACTGAAATGGATGAAAAAGGTCTTTGGATCAGTTAATTTGCCCAGTTAAAGTCAGATAAATAAATAAATATGGTTATAACAGTCAGAATTAAAATGCACGTCAGCAGTCCAAACACAGATGACAGCTATCCCCAGGCATTGTGGAGATGGTGAGTGTGATGCTTGGCTTGTGGTATGAAGTACACCAGCTGCACAGTGACATGAAGAAAAGGGGCAGGAAGTACAAGGACTCTTGTGGTAAATACTGCCACACTGCAGCCACCATCCAGTCTACCTTCACAGGTCATGCAGTCCATGGCAATTGGATGGCCTGGATGTGAAGCTGTCTGATATAGTTCATCCCAAGCCAAAATGCACGCATTGTTGGTAAGACAGTATCACTGTCACCTGTGGATGCACAGCCTGCCACCTCCAGTCTTGGACATTGCCCAAGTTATGAGCAGCAGCACTCATTAATCTCAGCACATGGGGTGCCTCATCAGGTTGCATGCACAAGGTTCTGTAATTTTACTTCTTCCCTGCTACAGACACCATCAGGCCCTGACTCCTCAAGCCAACACAATGGACATGTCATTACAGCTTGACTCTACTGGGGGATTTGATCATGACTACCATGTTCACCTTTCATGACCTTATCCCATATTATAGTGTTTCAGTCACCTTTTACTGTGTCAATCCAGGCCTATACAGTGATGCCGACTATGTCCCGCCCAACTCCTAAGAATTGTGGGTATCATGATATTTGATACACAGCACAGTGCAGGCAGTCCAAGCACTGCCCTGCATAGCCTGGATATGATAATGCATGCATCATTTTATTCTGTGCTGTCTATGTCATGGTTCTTAGTTGTGTGCCCTCTCTTATCTGTGGTACTACTACTGCATGTTCCTCCAAACACTCCAATCAACCTTTCGCCTGCTGCTATAATTGGTATGGTAGGCCTGCTGTGACATTCACTAACTGCTGCATTTGTTTGCACAATGCTATGTTGTGTAACATAGCACATACAACAGAGATCTTAATATGTACCTCTTAACTGTATTGCAGTGCTCCTCCTGAGGTGTTTAGACATCAGAAGTGTCCCTTCTGTAACCTGAATACACATTCCACTATATTTCCTGTTTTAGCATGGGGTGTATTATGGGCCATTTCCTGCAGGGTCCAGAGAGATGCAAATCAAGAGTCATCATCCACAGCTCTAGGGAATATGCATCATTACCTGCAATACAGAGCACAATAAATGTTACATGTGGCTTGGTCCCTGCTTGCAATGTATTTGTGTGTATAGAACTGCCGATCTAGCATGTCTGTACACTTGCCAAATAGGAGACCCTACCGAAATTCCCTTAGCAGGAACCATTTGTATAGGTTGTGCTGTCTTGAAGCAGGCAAATTCTGTAAGACTGACATTTTAGGCATAGTAAGCAGAAAACAGTGTTGTTGTTCTGTAGAGTATAACAAAGCTTTTTGCCTCCATGAAATATGGAACTGGGTATGCCAGTTTTCTATATGGTTGCTGACTGTTTGACTTACAGTTTGCTTTTTACGCATACAAGAATATGTGTTGGCTAAATAGCTGATTAGTCACAATGAACTTTTTCAAGTCCTTTGTTCTCCCTAACCCATCCTGACTCAGATAAATTTCAACAATAGCTGATAAATGAATATAGCTTCCATGTTTAATCTTTTGAAATAAACATAGAAATAGATTGGTGGTACTTAATTTTGTATGACCATGGAATTTGTAGTGTTTGGCAAGGCAGTAATAAATATTTTTTCTTCTAAGATCTTGTTATAACAGTACCATACCTTTTAGTTCTTTGTGTGAGTCTGCTCTTGAAATGCACTGCCAGCTAATATTGACAAAGAAAGAGGTTCTACATGACTTTTAGAGTGCACATGGGGAAATATAAACCATACTTGTGAAAGGTATATAATGGCTCCACACTGCAAATAGTGTCTGACAGAGTATGCCTTGCAGCAAATGTATTTAAGCATTGTCATTTCTTTCTTTCTTATGCATTTACATTTACACTTCTTCCTGCTGCTTGTTAAGCATGTCGACTTACTGAGTTCTCAGATGATTATGCCAAAAAACAGCAAATTCTGAAACTTACTGGTGCACTGTTAAAGTGGGGGATCCACCTGAACCCCCTGATGTGGAAGATTATGTCTCCTCACCCTAGCTACTTGCATATCCTTACTTCAAGATCATTCCATGTCTGAGTAATGTAATACCACAGTCTCAGGATTAGCTTATATTTCCTGTATTCACATTTAAATTCATGTTCTTTCAAGGATCACAATTATGGTACTTGGACTTTTGACATTCATTCACATTTCACTGGTCATGACTCTTGTGACCTTTGCAATTCATCAAAAAAGTTTCACTAACACAACACCATGCACTGAAGAAAGGAGTTTAATTCATTTAAACTCTTCTTGTTTGTTTTATGAGAATGTTTAATTTATTACAGTTTCTTTTTGCAACCTCTATTTTCTTTTTCTTTATTAGTCCCATTCCCACTGTAGATAACTGTGTAATGAATGCCTAATTTTCAAAATTCTTACTGGAAGCCTTTGCTTCTTGAAAGGCAAGTATTTGATTCCCATAAAGACATCTGAATTTATTTTTAGCCCAGACAGTGTTAACATCATCTTCATAGAGATATTGCTCACTGTCTTTTGAGTATAATGCAACATGCTAGAGCCACACTAACATACCATTATGTTTTTACATAACACCAAAGCAGTGTATATCATCAAAGCTATTTTTTTATATTGAAAATACACTTTATTAATAAACTGCATTCTGTAATGCAATGATTCTAGGTTTAGAGTTGCAGTTTGTTTAATTCATACCACAAAAATGAACATCTGCTGATAGAAATGGAGTTCTTGAAAGATAAAGGGTGATATTTACAGTTATTACATATAATAGTAACAGGGATGTAAGCAGACCATGAACAAACACAGCTTAGGTGCAGTTCAGAGGCAGTAGCTGCACTTAAGTGCAGCTGTTACATCCAGTCTAAGAAAAAAACGTATGCAAATGAGGGAATAATGATATGTAAATAAGGAATATGAAAAAAAAAATCTGTGACTATCCCACACAAACAATATGCTCTTCCTGCCTTTGTGTGATTCAGTCACTTTTTGATGCACAAATGACTTTTCACAGATGGGTTATCAAAAGTAAATCTGCACCTTTTCTATTTACTTTGCAGTCTGCAAAGATGCTTGCTTTCATTCCCAGTCTAGCTGTATCCCAATGCAATTTTGGTCGCTCCAAATTCCAGTGTGGGAAGTGGTGCTTGCCCTCTTATGGGAAAAAAGATATAGTAAAGGATTACTCATCTGATCTTTGCTGAGCAGGAATTACTGGACAGGTTTAGAGTGGACAGGGGATCTAATACAGGCTTTAGTGAGTTTGTATGGCCCACAGATGGGAACTGGGGAATACATGGCCATCCTAAATCTGCGGATACTAAGATATGTGTAGCCCTCACTATGCATGCCAGGGGAGCATTTTGTAGACAAATTGAGGACACATTGGGTATCTTAAAGACTTCTTCCTTGGGGGTACTTTAGCAGTTCCTTGACATACTCTTGGAAAATGTAGTTTAGTATATCTATTTCTGACTATTGTCAAAGGACAGAGCCAGTACCATGCATGACTTCTCTGAAATGGCACACTTTCCTGAGGTAGTTGGTGCAATAGACTTCACCCATGTTGTTATATGTGCCCCAAAATAGACCATGTGTGGAGCAGAATCAGAACAGGAATGGTTGTCATTTTTTCAGTCAGGTAGCATGTGATGCATGGGAGTGCATCACCAACATGTCAGCCCAGCATCCAATCTCACTGTTTCACTTCTTCCTGCAGGATACGATTCCTCATGGCCACCTAGATGGTAAGTGCAAACTATTATAATGTTTCTAACCATAGTTATTTCTGCATATGAAGATTGGTATAGTTAGTTTTGAGTAATCTCTCCTATCTTATGTATCCCCTCCCTACATTGGTTTAAAAGTGAAGAAGGGTAGCCACATGAACCTTGGCCAATTACACCAGCCCTTAATTTCCCCATGGAGTTGCTGAGGAGCACTTTAACACCACTCTGCCCCCGGACACTGATAGTCATTGAGTGAGTGCTTGGCCCACAAAAAGTTCAATTCCATTGTATGTAAGAGTCAAGGGGATCTTCAATATGAGCCATCTACTGCATGCAGGATCTTTACTGCCTGATGCATTCTGCACAATGGGTCTATATTAGAATGCCGAAACTTCACTTACGCGAATACCGAAAGGCCGACAAATACACAGCGAACTGCAAGAACACCAAACATCCTTAAGTGCGAAATTCAAAATATTGAA
The DNA here is from genome assembly GCF_019279795.1 of Protopterus annectens. NCBI lineage: Eukaryota > Metazoa > Chordata > Ceratodontiformes > Protopteridae > Protopterus > Protopterus annectens. Next base: position 1,355,181,358 of record NC_056743.1, on the reverse strand, counting down.
TTGCCATAGTTGGTCAACTCCACCGCCTGCTACACACTGCCTATCCAAACAAAATAAATATGAATGTATTACTATATATGCACTTACCTTAACCCGCACCCTAACCCTAAGATCAGTAACTATTGCACATTTACGTTAGGGAGCTATACCGGATAAGGGAAACACCTACTGACGTTTTATCTCACTAAACATGGTGTGGACAACTATGGCGATTCTGTATTTTGAATTTTGTGCTCAAGGACATTCAGTGTTCATGCGGTTCACTGTTTATGTGTCGCCCTTTCGGGATTCGCTAAGTCAGGTTTCATCATTCTAATATAGACCCCTGCACAACACGATCATGCATCAGTTTTGTGTGCAGCTGCCACAGCCAGTCATTCATTGTGACAATGCGGCCCCCTCTATCACTTGTCCAAGCAGTGATGATAGTGATAGGGGCCGGCTGACAGCAGTAGTACTGCAACCCCTCTGACAGGTCTGTATATGGCACATAAAAGCACAAGTGAAAAAGCAGCATTTAGTCCACAACTATGGGCCATGATATTAATTGCATAACAGTGACAAATTACAAGGATAATACCTGATTTATGCAATTTTATTTGAGGGCTACACACAGTGGTGTATGGTCAGTTTACATTGTACATCAGACATTTTTCCTTATTTCATAAACAAAAGTTTGTTTTTAGAAGATATTAGCAACTATCATCTGCACAGTGTTCTTTTGTCAGTGGTACAAGTGCCAGTTATACTGGCAGACTGACTGAAATGTAGAAAAACAGGTGTTATGAAAGATGGTTTCAGCTATACTGTGAGTGTCTCACTGTAATTTTACTTACTGATTTTTATTTACCTGCTGAAAGAAAGGTAGTTGCTTTTCAATAATGGAATATGTTGTTGCTGCTGTTTTCCTTTTCTTTTTTTTTCTTGCTGTTATGGTCTGTTAATTCTCTTACAGGTTTAAAGCATAATTACAGCATTTGCCCTGTCTGCAAAGTGACTTCTGGGTGAGTAAGTTTTGTGTTATTCCTGGTCAACATTTAGCTTTGATTTAGAAGGTGTCTTAAACAATGTCCCCTAAAGACAGTATGGGTGATGGTCCCAGAGGACATAAGTAAGTGCTGGCGTGTCAGCTTGACAATAAGCTGCTCTGATGGTGGTATCTACTGAATGCAGGGGGACCTCTTGATAGTAGTCCAGCAGTGATGCGGAAGCTAGACATAGGCTGAGAGGTTCTACCGTATGCTGTGGAAGTCTGACGAGACCTGCTTGACTTCTTCTTTGGGGCACCCACATGAATGCCTGAAGCACTTTCTTGAGATACATGTAGTATATGGCCTACATGTCCAGCTTGCACACAGACATACCCTTGTTCATGCCCAGATAGACAATGTGTGCCTGACAAGTCATTACTACTGTGCACATGGAGGCTGACATGGATGCCATGTGTGTGACAATAGTGTGCATGAGGATCATCAGGGCATTGTCCCTGACTTCAGCCATTCCCATGTACTATGTCCCTGACTATAGCCATTCCCATGTACTGTGTCCCTGACTTCAGCCTTTCCCATGTACTGCTGAATTTCCTCACTTATACTCTGCAGCACTCTAACCATCTCTACCTAACTTTCTATGGCAGTATTCTAGGCCTGAACTATGTCACGGCACATCTGCGGCTGGACAGACAAAGTCTTGTGTGTCTCAGGAGCTAACTATGAAATCTGTCTCCATTTGTTGTCCCTGTTTACAGGTGTGTCAGTGGCTGCTGCTACCCCTGAAAGGGTAGTCTCTTACTCAAGAGTTTCAGGCTGTGCACAAGAAACAGGTGTTCCCTACCCCCATTTTGTAAGGGAATTTCTTTATTATGCCTGTGCCTTTGCCAATTAAGTTTTCCATCTACAGTGCAGTTGGGGGTCCTGTGAAATATACTTTGGTATGTCACTAGCCTGAGGTTGTGTCATGAGAATGAGAATTATGTCATCATTCATGGAACCATTTTGCATTAACATCAGTCTGTGGTTGTACAGCTCAGCATGAGATTGTTTTTGGTGCTGAGCCTGTGAATAAATATGCCAAAATGTGGTTGATGTGACTTGTGACAGTTAAGTATCACTTTTTTAAACATATGATGTTCACACTTAGCATGCAGTGTCTGTAGAGGTTCTGCTAAGCCCAATGTTGATGGAGTAACTGATGAAGAAATCTGTAAGTTATATGTGTACAGGTTCCATGCCAAGTATACATAGTCTGAAATTACCAAAGTCAGCTAAACACTAAACTTCCGTTTGTTTAATTTTTCCAAGTCTTTTTGGTTTCTAATACCATGATGGGAATAGACCCCATTCCAAGTCAGGGTATAATTAAAGTTCATTAAATTAGTATTATTTCAGCCTTTGATGTTAGACAAAAATGCTCTTTGGAGCACCCTCAGTGTTCCCAGAATAACTCCTGCAATTCATATGGAGCTACATGTATTGGTAGCATATCTAAATATGACCGTGGATTCTTTCTTATTAGACCCGTTATTCCTACTACTACTGGAACTCTCTGGGTATCTTCTTTCCACATTGCTCTCATTTCTGCCTGCAAATCCTGATATTTTATGATACTGTATCTCTCTGTATATAAGACTCTGAAATCACTAAGGTATAGCAATTTTAATGTCCAATGCTACACTTGTCTTTTTTCGTGGACTATTATATCTGGTTTTCTTGCATCTATTGTTTGAACTGTTTGTAACAGGCAATTCCATACAATGTACAAGTCATTACTTTCTATGATGCTTTGTAGTTCATGTTTGCAATGCTTCTCAGCTACTTATATACTGTAGTGTTTACACAATCCCCAGTGCAACAGACTTGCCACAGTATTGTACTGTTCAATGTACAAGCTTTCTGCTATGATTGTATCACACCCAGCAACCACTGAAACCTGACTGTTTCCAATTCTTTTTTACAAAACCTACATTTGTTTATTTCAACCACATGTTCAATGGACTTTGTAAACCAATGTATATGTAGTTCACCATCCTGGGCTGCTATTATCAACCTTTCATCCTATTGTTTCATCTCATCTCTCCTTAACGATTCCTACATCAAATCCTGATCAACATGAGGTTGTTCCAGGAGATCTCTATACTTGTCACAATATTTATGCTTTTTCCACATTTCTTTCCTTCTCATCTGATTCTTCTCCTTATATTCTTTCTTTTGTTTTTTGGCACATTTAGTTGCTTTCTAATTTTTATCTACTTCTGCTAAACGAAGCAGTGGGGGTCATCTTAGACTTCCTCTTTTCATGTTTTTAAACATTCACTATGTTTGATCTGATGAGGTCAGTGGATAAATATGCAGTCCCACAACTGCATCTCTATAAATATAATCAGTTTCAAGGAGGCACATACCTCCTCCAGAGTGAGGAATATATAATCTTGGGATACACTGATTTCTATATATCATTTGATAAGCATGAAACATTTTTCTTGTTTTCCTGTCCAACTGATTCAATACCTTTTGGGACCAGTCAATCACCCCAAAACTGTAAGTTAGAACAGGAAGACCAAATTGGTTTAGAGCTTGGAATTTATTCCTAGACGTCAGGACTGTTTTGAATATTAGTTTTAGTCATCTGCAGTATTTCCTATTGAGTTTTACTTGCATTTGTTCATGTTGAATTGCTGATCCTTCATCGATTCCCAAATATTTAGACCCTCCCGCTCAAGTTCCTTTATATCTCATTCCCTTCCCAGACTGATACTTTTTTGGTATTATAACTTTCCTGCTTTAAATGTTGCTTTTGTATATTTATCAAGACAAAATTCTTGTATCATTTGAGAAAGTTTTAACAACTTTCAGTTGTGCTTTCAATGTCTCCTCTGATGAAGTGCATAGTTTTAAGTCATCAAAAAAAATGAGATGAGAAGTCTTTAAGTAAGGTTGTTTTCTGGGAACCAAATTGTAACCATGACCATATTTGTAAAGTAAACAGCTTAGTGGGTAAGGGCAAGACAAAATCACCCTGGAGCATCACCCTTTGAACTTTTATTCCTGGGATAATAATTGCCTTTATCATAGCTTTACTACAAAGTGGTTTGACACTGTTTCATGGTCACTGTAATGTCATTGATCAATGTAGGATGTATCTTATACATGAATGTGAGATGCTGTTAAATGCTTTTTTTGTAATCTATCCATGCCATACTTCCCCTTTTTACAATTCTCTGTCTCTGACTTTCTTTTCTTACCCATTTGTTCAATTGTTATTATTTAGAGTTTTTCCAAATGCCTATAAACTCTGTCTGCATCAGTTCCAGTATATAGTTTGTACATCATCAGAAGCCAAGTTATTGGTCTACAGTTTTTAGGATGATGTACAGGTTTTTCCTTCTGTTGACCATGTTGGTGTCTGTTCAGGATGGACATAGAAGTAATTCTCAATCAGGGCTAAATCTTTGTGTATAGTTGTTAATATTTTTAGCCAGAAGTTAGGTACTGTATCAGGGCCTGGGAATTTCCCATTTAGGAGCTTTTCTTACATGGTTTGGTTATTTGGTTGCTGTTGGAGTTCTTTTTTTCCCTTTTTTCTTGGTTTTTGGTCAAATTTCATTAAACTCTCATAGTCTTCAATTAATATCAGCCTTCTCACTGTTTGTATGAGACTGGTATGTATGGCCAGTAGAGTTTTGTTACAGCGGTTGAGTTGTTGCCTCACAGCAAGAGGTTCTCCCGTTTGATTCTCAGCCGGTGTGCAGGGAGTGCCTTCTGTGTGGAGTCTGCACGTCCTCCCTGCGGTCGAGTCGCCTCCGAAAGACATGCGTAAATGGGCGTGCCTTTGCTGAAGGGTGGGCGTCGGGCTGGCAACTCGGCACCATTAGCGGACTGGAGTTCCGCTGTGGCAACCCCTTACTGGGAAAAGCCGAAAAGACAAACAACAACATTTATATATATATATATATATATATATATATATATATATATATATGGGTCTACTTTGTATAACCGAACTTCCGATTCACTGACACACAATTTACCGACCCCAAACAACCGAAAACACACAACACCGACAAACACCAACAACTCAAAACACCGAACACCATTGCACTGACACAAAAAACGTAAACTACACATTGCACACAATAACATATCCACTAACCTTAACCTAAACCCTAACCCTAATGTCCGACACTACCGCACACTTACTCAACCCGCACCATAACCCTAACTCACTTAACCCACCCTAAAACATTAAGCCCGTCACTATCGCACACTCACTCCACCCGCATACTAACCCTAACACACTCAACCCTTCCCTACACTACACTACGTCACTATCACACACTTACCTTACCGGAACACTAAGTCCGACACTACCGCACACTCACCTTTCCCACACCCTAACCTAAAATCCCTCACTATCGTACACTTACCTGTCCGCTCCCCAATCCTAAATCCATCACTATCGCACACTTACCGGATCGCACTCAGATGTTGCCGTTGTCGGTCTTTCGGCTGTCGGAATATCGCCTTTTCGATCACCTACCTGTTCGGTCATTCCGTCTCGATCTTCTGGGTGTCTGTGAAGTGGCGGTTCGGTTATTCGAAGTAGACCCATAAAGATATATATATATATATATATATATATATATATATATATATATATATAAATATATATATATATATATATATATATACTTTTTTTTTACATACATTTATATATATCATACATATACATATTTATTAATTTGATATTTATTGTTAAATAGTTTTTTTTTTAATGTGGTTTTTATATTATGTTTTTAAGTTGTATTTGTCCTTACATATTTATTCCATTAATTGATGCAAAGGTTTTACTGGTTAATTGGTTAATTATTTAATGCGAGAAGTTATATAAGCATGTGTATTTTTGTGGATTGCGTTATCTGATGAAGTCTGAGGATGAAAATGCGTTGTGTGTTGTCAGCATTAATAAAACTTTGTGGATTACTACTTGGTTGACGACTGCTTTTTCCAAACTCCTGGTTTGGTTATTTGATTGCTGTTGGAGTTCTTTTTTCTTGGTTTTTGGTCAAATTACATTAAACTCTCATAGGCTTCAATTAATATCAGCCTTCTCACTGTTTGTATGAGACTGATATGCATGGCCAGTAGAGTTTTGTTATGTTTCCCAACTGATGAGCAACTAAAGATTTGGTTTATGTACGTTTGGGGATGTGTAGGGAGCTTGTCTGTCTCCACATGGGGGTACAAGGTCTTGCTCCTTGCAGAAGCACTGTTCCTGTATGTTTTGATGAGTTTTAATTACATTTTGTATGATTTAGAAAATCTGATAAAATATAACTCATTCTATGATGATTCAAATAACGACAGGTATAGCCTTCCAAATAATTCTTCCCAAACTACAGACAGCTGACATAATTGCAAATCTGTATTTATGACAATCAATTTTTACTGGTAACTTGACAATTTTAAGCATCATAAGCAGTTTAAAAGGATACCTGTTGGATTCATCTTATGAAAAGTGGATCTTTCATCACACAGTTTTGTTGTTGTAAATGATTCAGACAATGACCACAAAATCAACCTTTGACACGATAATATGTAGTAACACTGTTATAGTTGACTAGGAATGATCCTGATATAAAGATTCAGAATATGTGCATTTAAACTAAAGCAGTTACCATGTTCTTGTGAAGATACATGCTCAGAGCAGAAAAGGGTTCAAGGTAATTTATCAGAATTTGAAATGTACCAGTAGAATAAAAACAAATATTGCTAAGGTTCAGTATGTTAGACAACAGCAAGCAGCTTACTAAAGTGTACCCAACTAATGTGGTGAGCAGTAGAGTTTACTGGAATAAGAAAAGTCTTTCCTAAAACCTCATCAGGCAAAAAATGGACAAGCAAGTAATAAATGGGGTAGAACACAACATTTCTACACCACTATGCAATATTTCAGTAGTATTTCAAAATACCCCCAGTACCACACCAATAGCTCCTCTATAGAACATTGTGAATGACCCTTTCTATTTCAGAGTTATTTAAAAATCTCAAGTCAAACAAATACTCTGGAATTTATAAATGTCCTAAAATCCTGACCACCACATCATATATCCTATGATTCTAAAACTAAGGAGCCAAATCCTTTCTAAACCATTAATTCAAATTACAATTTAACATTCACAAAAATCATCCCTGTAGCTTTAAACACATGCTGCTCAAACCACTGTTGAAGTTCCTAACCATGCCACGGCAAATGGCTTCTGTCCAATAGGAAACATATATCCACCTTCAAAAATACTAGAAAAATAATTTACGACCGAATACTGGAATTTATCCACAATTATAATATACTAACAGAAAAGTAATGCAGATTCTGCCTTAGTGTTAGTCCAGTCACAGCAATTTATACTTTAATTGACCAAATATATAAACTGATGGACAAATGGAGGAAAACAGATAGGTACAATATTTCTGGATTTGAAAAGAGGTTTTGAAACTGTAAATCATGCCACACTTCTTCATAAGCTAAGTAAATGCGGCGTCTTGTCTAAGTCATACAGTGGATTGTAAGCTATCTTGCAAACAGAGCATGGAAGGTTTTAGGTAATAATATTTGCCCCTAAACCGACATAACTTTGAAGGGTATCCTTCAGGGATCTGTTTTTGGATCCTCATTATTCTCTGTATGTTTAAGTGATTGCCCTTGTTATTTGCCTCATACAGTCATAACTAGGTCACATAACTAACAACGTGCCCTTATTTACTCATTATAAGAATATTTCATATCAATATGGCCTCATTAAGAAAAATATGGAAACAGTAAACAGAAATAAGAAAACAAAGTCCAAATATTGTAAAAGATTACGAAGGATGTGTACATATAGCTAGTTGGTGTTATTAAAATCAAATACATGAGGTGCAGCTTTTTGCTTTCTATTATAAGCTTGTAATACATTATGGACAATGTATATAACTGTGCGCACACACACACGCGCACACACACACACACACACACACACACACACACACACACACACACACACACACACACACACACACAAACACAATGTTATTCTACAAAAACTGAGATGCTTTGTTTTAGACAGTGTGCAAATTATACATCTTCACCCTGATTGGGGAATAAATGTTCTCCAACAGTGTGTTAACAGTGGCGGCTGGTGACTTCAAATCAAAGGGGGGCTGCAGGAGACAGCTGAATGGGTGGGATCAAGGGGAAGGGGTGTGGCCAATGAGAAAGGGGAGGAGCTATTCTCAAAACCACAAAAACTAACTTTAATTAAATAAGCTGCCCTGGGTGCCAAACCATCATTATGAGAGTCCAATCAAGACAAAAATAAGTGTAGAAGAATAAAAATATTCAATGCATTGGCTGCATGACAGCTTACTTAATATCTAGATGGAAACAAAAACTTGTGAGGCATGAAAAAATAAATTACTTTTTAAATACATTACTGGAATGCCAGTCAAAATCAAGTATAAGAGCACTCAACTCAAACCACTTCTCCTTGCACTACAGTTCTAATTATAATTTATATTCAGCTTTATTAAAGTACCAAGTAACATGCTGAAAGTAGAAATCTCTGTGATGCCCCCACTTGTAAAAATGTTTCTTATCCAAAAAAGACCTACTGCCTGACAACTATCTACTTGTTTCATGGGGAAAACATGATCAAAGTAAAAACTGAAAAGCAAACAAGAAACAAGCTCAAGATACATTGCTTAAAGGATTACTGTACAGGTTATGGACCACACATGATTGGCATTCTATTTAGTTTATGGGTAAAGTCTGTAGAGATGACTGGAAGTCTCCAACAAGTGTAATGAGCTTTTTAAAATAATGGAATCCTGTCCTTTAATACCCAAGGCTTATACATTATCTAGTCAAGTATTCTCTGCATGGCAACAACAGAAAGGCATTCAGTGTTGGCAATTCTTTAACCGTATTCTTTTTAAAGCTTACTTGCATCTTACCATCTCAGACAAACTTACCTTATGGTCATTAAAGCATTGCTACTTAAACACAGAGCAACAGGCACTTTCTGAGAAATAAGCATAAATCTGAGTAATAAGCATAAATCAACAGTACAAAAATATGACAGAAACCAGACCGTTCTGCAAAATCAAGGACAGATGAAAAGCCACTGTAGTACTTGTGTCTACCTTGGATGGGGGGACACACTGCACATTTACACCGCATAACTTCTCTTTGCCTTGCTTGGACACATCCAGAGTCACTACATGGGGGAGTGGGGTGCAACAAGTATGTCACAATTTGAAATGTCTCTGGCTGACTGTGATGGCCCTGACACATTTGTCATACCTCTCAACCTCAGAGCAAGAAATCTGGACAAAGCTGTCATGCAGCCAATGCAATGAATATTTTTATAAACTTAGAAAGATAATAGAATAGGTCTTGCATTAGTATGAATTTTCTGAAGGGTATAAAATCTGAAACTCAAATGTCTGTCATTATTTTCTAACTTCAGTCTTTAGTGATTTGTCACTAATTTGCCAAAAAACACAATTTTATGAAAAATGGACCAAAAATGTGATGCAAAAATATAAAATAGCCACACAATACAGCTGGGAACCTGTCAAAGAAGGGACACTTGCTTGGACACATCCAGAGTCACTACATGGGGGAGTGGGGTGCAACAAGTATGTCACAATTTGAAATGTCTCTGGCTGACTGTGATGGCCCTGACACATTTGTCATACCTCTCAACCTCAGAGCAAGAAATCTGGACAAAGCCATACACAGAAGTGGGACAAAGGCCCAAAAATACGGACAATTTTTAAATATTGCTCTAATAAACTTAGAAAAATAATAGAATAGGTCTTGCATTAGTATGAATTTTCTGAAGGGTATAAAATCTGAAACTCAAATGTCTGTCATTATTTTCTAACTTCAGTCTTTAGTGATTTGTCACTAATTTGCCAAAAAACACAATTTTATGAAAAATGGACCAAAAATGTGATGCAAAAATATAAAATAGCCACACAATACAGCTGGGAACCTCTCAAAGAAGGGACACTTTAATATTAGTACTGCTAACTTGAGCAGCTGACAAAATAAAAGAATCTACATGCATTTCAAGTAATCTATAACTTTGATTATTACAGTTATTTCTTAATTGTAAAGCCTCCATGTTTTCTTCCAAAATTGCTATTTTGCGGAGGGATTATTAGGGGGAAGAGCAACATTTTGAGCCAAAATCGGGACAGTTGAGAGGTTGGCTATGCCTAATTCTATAAAGCAATTTATTTGCATGTACCTCTCAACCTGTTAATGCAGTAAATCTGAACAAGGCCAAATATATTGGGGAACATATAAACAGTACTAAAAATTGCTCTTGTATAAATTGAGACAGTTGATAGAATAACAGTTCTTACTTTAGCATGCATTTTTCTGAAGGTTATGAAGTCTGAAACTCAGTGTATCATTATTTAGTGACTTAATTCCTAAATGATTTGCCAGAAAACTACAAATTTTATGAAGAACAAACCAAAAATAAGAAGCAAAAATCTATTCATTCTTTGAAAATCTGGACATTTGGGAGGTATAGTTCAGCTGGGCCTGTCTGAGCTTGCTGCCCTTCCCCCCTGACAAAATCATGGTTGAATGGAGCCTCTGCAGCCATTCCAATGAACCATTACTTGGCTATTTCACTCCATTTACCATAAACACTAATGTGCATACTGCTTTACTTCTATGATGAGTTGGACTTCATTTGAAAGTTTTATTTTGTACTTTACAGCACAAACACTAAGTCATCTGCTAAACAAAGCAATGCAGTCTCACAATGAAAACTTAGCATTAAAACTTCTCTGCCCTTGAAACTCACATTCATTAAAACAGCATTGAAACCCACATTCAAAGAAAATACATTTTGCCAGTGGCAGATAAAGATTAATTTTGGGCTGTTTTCAAATCATAGGCCCCTTGCATATGAAACATACATTTGCTCTTTGATACACCTTCCTCATTGTACTAAATTATATTCCTTGTACAATACAGTACAGTTGTTAGAGGGCGTTTTAAATTTGTTTTGAACATTTTTTCAGTAAGCAATGAAACAAAACGCATGTACCCATAATGGCAAAACTGCCCAATTCAGAACATTTATCATAAAAGTCTACTCAGACTTCCACAGTCCACCATTATTAGTAAATATGCACAATTCTACAGTCAACCATTATCAGTAAATATGCACAATTCCACAGTCCACCATTATCAGTAAATATGCACAATTTTACAGTCCATTATCAGTAAATATGCACAATCTCTGAAGAAGTAAAAGTCATCTAAATAATGCCACATAAATCTGTAACTAATGAAGAGGTTGCTGCTAGCAAACACCTTTATATTTCATGGTTTCATCGAAAAATAAAGTGTCTGTTGCCCCTCAGGAATAAATTGCCTATATTACATTAAAACAATAAGCTAGTAATATTGCAAGAGGAAATGGATGGCAAACTGATAACAGACTCATAGTTAGTATCTTCACCAAGGAGAACATTCTCAGTATGGCAGCATCCACCCCTTGTGGGAGTAGAACCCACAGCCTTCTGCATCAAAAGTAAGTACACAACCTGTTGTGCTATTAACAAGTCAAACTAACTTTACTTAAGCAACACTAAACTTTTGTTCCCCTGCAGCTCTCAGCTCCTTGTAAAATCTACTCAATACTCAACTGCATCTCAACTTCGCAGCACAAGAAAACTGGAAAAAGCCAAAATGTATTGGGGGGAGGGTCAAAAGCCCAAAAAACAGGGACACATTAAACATTGCTTGTATAATCTTGGAAAGTTGCTAGAATAAAATGCTGTGTTAACACCATACATTTTACTGCCAAGGTCCCTGTGCAAAACAGTCAGAGAAACATACCACTACACCAAATCACCTGCTTTATGAAAGAGAAGAAGACTGAAACTTAAATGGCTATCATTTAGTGAATTCAGTTCTCACCACAGCTGTCAACCTCTTAGTACAAAACACCTGGACAAACCCAGTAATGAGGGAATACAGCCCTCAAACATATTCAGTGAATTCAGTTCTTGCCATAGCTGTCAACCTTAGCACAAAAAACCTGGACAAAGCCAATAATGGGGGAATACAGTCCCAAAAATAGGGACAAATTTCAAATATTCATCTTATAAACTTAGAAAATTGCTAGAATAAAAGGTTGTGTTATGGTTGTGTTACTATGTATTTTCTGAAGAACATGAAGCCTGAAATTCAAATGCCTGTCAATTTTACTGATGACAGAACAAAAACAATTTTCAGCAAAGACCCAGGGAGAAATACTGCAGACATGTCTTTGTAAAATGACAGGGCACCAGAGCAAATCCACACAAACACAGGGAGGAGATGCAGACTCCACACAGAAGGCACCCCAGCCAAGAATCAAACCAGAAAACCTATAGCTGTGAGGCAACAATACTACCATTGCCCCATCAAATATACAAGGAATTAAACAGAAACCTGAAGTCTGAAATTCAAATGCCTGTCAATTTTATTTAACATTTGTTAATCAGGACAGTCTGACTTGGAACAAAAAAAATGTTCAGCAGAGGCCCAGCAAGAAATAATGCAGACATCTCTTTGTAACATGGGAGGACACAAAAGCAAACCCACACAAACACAGGGAGAAGATACTGACCCCACAAAGAAGGCAACCCAGCCAAGAATCAAACCTGAAAACCTGCAGCTCTGAGGCAACAGTGCTACCACTGCACTATTAAATATCAAGCATTGCAGCATTTACAAACCACAGATATTATAAGGAACAGATCAGATCAAATATGAGGCAAAAATTTGCAATTTTCTTTTTACAAACGGCGGTGGGTAGGGAATTCAGGTCTTTAACACCTGCATACAAAGATACAGGGTTCAAGCCTGAGGTATTCCCTACCACACACACACCTATAGTAGCAAACCACAAAAACTAAATATACTGCCATGGGTGCCAAACCGTCATTATGAGAGTCCAATCAAGACAAAATGAAGTGTAGAAGAATACAAATATTTCAATGCATTGGCTGCATGACAGCGTAATATCTAGATGGAAACAAAAAAGGTTGTGAGGCATGAAAAAATAAATTACTTTTTTTTAAATACATTAATGGAATGCCAGTCAAAATCAAGTATAAGAAAACAAGCAGCACTCAACTCAAACCACTTCTTGCACTGCAGTTCTAATTATAATTTATATTCAGCTTTATTAAAGTAACAAGTAACATGCTGAAAGTAGAAATCTCTGATGCCCCCACTTGTAAAAATGTTCCTTATCCAAAAAAGACCTGCTGCCTGACATCTACTTGTTTCATGGGGAAAACATGATCAAAGTAAAAAATGAAAAGCAAACAGGAAATAAGCTCAAGATACATTGCTTAAAAGGATTACTGTACAGGTTATGGACCACGTGATTGGCATTCGGTTTATGGGTAAAGCCTGCAGAGATGACTGGAAGTCTCCAAGTGTAATGAGACTCTTAAAATAATGTAATTCTGTCCTTTATTACAAATACTGGCATATGCATTTCAATACCCAAGGCTTATACATTATTTAGTTAAGTATTCTCTAAATGGCAACAGAAAGGCTTTCAATGTTGGCAATTCTTTAGCAGTATGCTTATTAAAGCTTACTTGCATCTTGCAATCTCAGCCAAGCTTACCTGATGGTCATTAAAGTATTGCTACTTAAACACAGAGCAACAGGCACTTTGAGTAATAAGCATAAATCAACAGTACAAAAAATATGACAGAAACCAGACCATTCTGTGAAAATCAAGGACAGATGAAAAGCCACTCTAGTACTTGTGTCTACCTTGGATGGGTGGGATTCTCTGCACATTTACATGAGCTACAATACTTACTTTAATTCTGCACCTTCCACTCTGTTCTTCTTCTCTAACTTCTTTTCTTTCTTCTTCTGTTCATCTTCCTTCAGGCTAGGCTAGCACAAGCTGCACAGCACAGCTGACAAAATTCGCCCAAATAAAAAAAAAAAATTAAAATCCAATGCCAATTGCCAAATAATAAAATCGGACACCACAAGTCAAGCCCACAACTCAACTGACTGATTCTCGCTCTTTTCCCAGCACATAAAGCCCGGGAAGAGAGCGACAACCAATCAGCAGCCTTTAGCCCAGCAAGCATGTCATGACGTGCCTGCGGACGTCGCAGTCCGAGCCCCTTCCAATTCTATGCAGTTTGGAACCGCATAGACTTCTGGGCATCACAATGATGCCTTCATTACACCACCGGGCTGCAATCAAAACAAAAAAAAAAATCTGTTTAAAACCGCCGCAGCCCGAGGCGGTTAAGTGCGCATGCACGTACTTCCGAATCGTGGACTCGAATTTTTACATTAAACAGCTGCAAAGGTTTTTTTTTTTTTTTTACATTTCTTCTTCTTTTTAGCTGAGGGGGCTGCAGTCCGGCAGTCCGATGCCATGAGCCGCCCCTGTGTGTTAATGTACAGGAAAAGTCTGATAGAAAACAAGTCCACTGCTTCACAGGAGCATATTAAACTGCTCTGAAGCTTGGACAGGAAAGATTAAAGCAACAAAATCTCAACTAGCAAAAAAAAAATGCAATGGCAGTTACAAAGATTGCCTCACTAAGTGTAGTTTTTAAAAGCCGTGTTTAGCAAAGTGAAAAACAAACAAATTATTCAATTCTGTGATAGTGTTTGTATGTCAGAAGGAGTCAGTGAGCAAGAGAACAAACTTTTTTTATTTTTATCCTTTGTTGACTGGGTTAGTCCCACTATGTTAGTGGCCTTTTTTCAGTGGAGTCCCAAGGATGTATTTATACTACTAACAGACGTTTAGCTAGGGCATCGGGAAACTTTCATTACTCTTTTTAATAGGTAACGTGAACTTTTACATTCATCTGAAGTATCACTATCTCAATCAGATGGGACCTTATGGCTTTACATCTCAGGATGGCACACTCAGGAGTTCAGCACCAGGGCATTTATAAACCTAGCCATGCAAACTGACCCAATTGTGTCCCTATGTATCATGAGCGTTTATTAGGAGGGGAATGTTAATTAGGACGTTTCTAAACATTATGTGGTGGAGTATGTTAGTTTGGGCATGGTCAATGTCTGCCTCTGTCTATCAGAGACATGGGGGCCAGACCAGGGTGATTCTGATTTCTCATCCAGTGGTCAAGGTCACACTTAAATAGGGTTAGGGATGGACTCCACTTCATGTAGATGGGGACCCTATTCCAGAGCACAGGGATCCTCTGAGACACATATATGTTTCACCAACATGTCCTGTTTATGTTTCAAGCAAAATTTAAATCCTTGGATCTAGTGGTTCTGATGTTGTTCTTTTTTGCAGATGTGCAAAAAGTCCATCAGTGCTGGATCCAAGAATGCCTTGTATGCCAGGAATAGATTGTCTCTCAGTAACCAGTAGGAGACTGAGTACAGAGGCAGAACTTTAAGGTGATCCAGATAAGACAATGTATTCATACCTTGGGTTGTCCTGGTATGGAACCTTTGTGAGAGTACCATTTGTTACCTATGTCTGGTCTGGTGCATGCTGAAGGGGATATTATACTCAATGATGCATCTAGGATACGTGCCCAAGGAGTGGCGTATGGCAACTGTGGTCCCACTACATAAAGGCGGTGCCTCCACCGACCCTGGAAACTACTGTCCCATCAGCTTGACAAGCCTGGTCTGCAAAGCTATGGAGAGGATCATAATGGAACTCATAAATAAAGACATAGGGGACCTGCAGACATTGGATCAAACCCAATTTGGCTTTGTCAAGGGCAGATCATGCCTCTTAAACTTGGTTGACTTTTTCGAAACAGTCACCAAGGCCATTGATGAGGGCAAGGCAGTCCACACAGCCTACCTTGACCTGGCAAAGGCATTCACACAATACCCCACTTGGGCATCATAGAAAAACTCACCAGCTTAAATGTAAACCCATACGTCACAAGATGGGTTGCAAACTGGCTAAGTGACAGAACCCACAAGGTCAGAGTTGCTGGCGCCATGTCTGATTCCAAGCCTGTCACAAGTGGTGTCCCACAGGGCTCGGTCCTGGGCCCACTTGTTCGCATCTACTTTTCAGTAGTACAGGCAAGCACAGGAGGATTATGGCTGACAAAGTTTGCAGATGACTGCAAACTGGGCGCCATAGTTGAAAACACATCAGACACAGATATCCTTGAGAAGGGCCTCATAGAAACGGATAACTGGTGCCAAAGCCATGGCCTAAAGTTAAACGCTAAAAAATGCATAGTCATACCCTTTGGGAAAAACAAGGTTACCCCCAGCTACCATATAGGTGGCAATCCACTAAGCACAGAAGAGGTTATCAGGGATCTGGGGACCCAGGTTGACAGTAACCTTTCATTTGACACCCACGTTGCCAAAGTAGTTAGGAAGACCTTCTACATTGCCCACCTGATCATGAAGGGATTCACATCTAGGTCAAGGGAGGTCATCATTCCCCTGTACTCATCACTCATCAGACCGATGATTGAGTATAACGCCCCATTTGGAATGTATCTGACCCGACACCTGCAGCAATTGGAAAGGCCCCAAAAGTTCCTCACCAAAAGGATAAAGGGTCTCAAAATATGTCCTATGCTGCCCGACTGAAGGAGCTCCAGCTCTACTCAGTCGCCACCCTGCTCAGAGGTGACCTGTGCCTGACATACAAGGCCATGTCCAACCCGCAATTAATGAACATGCTTCACCTCAAAAAATCTAAATCCATCCGATCTACAAGAGTACGAGACTTGAACCTTGACACGGTCATAAATAGGATGTGCTGGAGGGACAGATTCATCACCCAGAGACTCCCTATGCTGTGGAACAAAATCCCAGTACATGTGAGGCAGAGCACCTCGCTGGCTTTGTTCAAGAGAAATCTTGACCAATGGATGGGAGATCGCAGGTATACCCCAGGGATCACCTCAGTGTCACTGCTTGACAGAGGCACAGCTAAATAATGGGCATAGTATCCTTCAAACTAAAGGGGTGGCGAAAGTCACAAAACTCTGGGCTAGGCTTATAAATGCCCTAGGGCAGATAGCCTAGTATGAACCTATGAACCTATAATAGGGCCGAATAAAGTGGCACTATGACTTCCTTGGACCTGGATGAAATGCCCTTACTTATAAGTTGGGCAACATAGAATAATTTTCTTACTGTTTTGGACACATGTTGGTCAAAGGCCAGATTACTGTCAACATATGTACCCATATCCCCGACTACCGGGTCAAATCTTAGGGGTGTCTTACCAATGGAGTAATTAGCCTGGGTGGCTGTTTTCTCAAAAGGTACTATAATTTATTTGTTGTCATTAAGTTTTAATCCGTGACTTTGGCACCAGTCATTTGTCTGTGTTGGACCCTCTTGTAAGATGTTTGCATCATGGGGGAATCTATGATAACTCCTAATTTACAGTAATTTGTGAACTTGGTCAGCCAAAGGGCCTTGACATTAGTGTTTTTCTTCATGAAGTAGATGCTAAATAGGAGTGGTCCCAGCATTGAGCCCTGAGGTACCCATATGGGAGTGGTCTCTTAGCAGAGGTGGTCTCACCATTTCTGACTTCCTGGGACCTGTCTGTGAACTTGTGGCTTTACTAGAAAAGCTCACCCAGACTCTGCTATACTTTGCTGTGAGGGAAAGGTTAGTTTGCTTTTTTTGTAGTTGTATTACTTTATTCCATTTTTCTATTTTGAATACTGTGATTGGTTTTATTTACCTTATGTTGTATTTGTATTCTGCTTTTAACTGCATATTAAAACTCGAAAAGAGACCACAGCTCTGTCTCTTATGAGTCAGGCAGAAATTAGCACAGGCCAATAGAACAGGTCAGTTAAGGTAAATCATCTGTGAACTGAGGGGGTGGAGCTAAGAACTAAACCTTCTATTTAAGGGGAAAAAAAAAACACTTCAGAGCTTTACTAGAAAGGCTCACCCAGACTCTGCTGCACTTTGCTGTAAGGGAAAGGTTTGTTTGCTTTTCATTTGTTGTATTTTGTATTACTTTATTGCCGTTTTCTATTTTGAATACTGTGATTTGTTTTATTTACCTTGTGTTTTACTAGTATTCTGCTTTTAACTGCATATTAAAACTTGAAAAGAGATCACAGCTCTGTCTCTTGTGAGTCAGGCAGAATTTTTTTCCCCCACCCTCCCAGCTGGTTACTGTAGTATTCTTAGACATCACTGTCTTTCTAGTTGCCTTCCCCTTATGCTAATTTGACCATATATCTCATGTCCTTTCTGTTTTTACTGGCTTGTGTGAGTAAGCACAACATTATCATTTTGTCAAATCACTCCCCATTCAACTATTTAAATTTATTGGCCATCCTACCGTATTCCATAATACCAGAATACAGAAATGACCACCCCCTTTCAAACTATCTTGTTGTTTTAAAAATAGTGACTCTCCACTAAAACTTAACTTTTTAGACAGGTAAAACTTTAAGTTACCTACTTTCACATCTAACTCCTCTAGTGCACACTGCAGTGTTTAGGATAAACCATTTTTTTTCATCTTACCTTTAAGCATCCCTGTGACTATCACTTGCTTTAAAACCTGCTGGAAAGCACTAGGAAGTCTTAAACTGCTACAAGCACTCTCAACTCTCCTTGTTAATAAGGAAAAATTAATCGTAGGCACTAAACAGCCTATAATTGCAAAGTACCTTGCTAAGGTAAGGGAAAACAGCTCTTGTACTTTACAAAAAAAAGCACCAAACAAGGCATGTCCAAGGGTCAGCTTCAGGTGATTTCTCCTGTCCACCAGGTGAATCAGGGCATACTGGGGCAATGCAGCAATTGCCTCATGTACACAGACAACCCTCTCCTCCTACCACCCAACAGTACAACCTGCGAGAGATGCACTTACATAGCCAAACTGGAAGCAAAGCTCTCTCCACCCAAGATTGTGCTAGACAATCAAGAGGAGAAGGTTAACACCCGCACTACACCTGAAGCAACACATAGCCCTTCTAAACCCACACCACCAACATATGTGGAGGCCCTTAACATTAACATGCCCAAGCAACAAGGACCTCCGAAGCTGAAACGCAAGCAAACACCAATCACAACCAAAGTGTCACATGGCTCACAACACCAGTGTGCCACCCAACAACAGCCCCTAAGGTAAGACAACGCACCCAACACTTTAGTCATAGGTGACGCTATAGTCAGGCACACTGATGTCCCACTCACCATGCTGAACAAGGAGAAAATTACAGTCAGCTGCCTGTTGGGTGCCAGGATCTGTCACATAACGCATGCACTCAAATCACTCCACAACAAGTACAAATACAACTCTATCCTTGTCCATGTTGGAGTGAATGACTTCAGACGTACCTCCCTGGACTAAATGAAAAGAGACATGGAAGAGCTCTCAGATCATGTGGCCCAGGCAGGTATGACCCTAGCCCTGAGTAGCATCCTGCCTTCACCCAGAATGATACCACAGTATAAGGACAAAATGATTGACTTCAACAATTGACTAAGCTTCTGGTGTCATTCAAAGGGGATCCAGTATCTGTCTGTCTGGGATGACATGATCAACAGATCACGATGCTTTGCCAGAGATGGTCTGCACCTGTCACCTCTGGGATTCAGGTTACTGGCTAAGGCACTTGCCACCCCTATAGTGCTTTTTTAGGCAAAGTTCAAAGGACAAAACCACCACTGTAACAGGTACAAGCATGCAAAATCTGAAGGTGATGCTACTCAATGCTAGAAGTCTAAACCTCAAAATGCACTCTCTCGAGGCACTCCTAAAAATGGAGAACATTGATATCTGTGCAGTAACTGAGACCTGCTTCAAGGCTCCAGAGAGCACCCCTGCAATACCAGGCTACAACTCTTACCACACTTTTTGGCCACCAAACCAGGACCAAAACACTAAAGGTGGAGGAGTATCCATATTCACTAAGGATATTCACAACACCAGGCTAGTTGTCTAACACAATGTGTCTGAAATTCTTCAGGTGCAACTAACACTAGGTAAGACAGCAATCCAAATTGTAGCTTTCTACAGATCCACCACCATGCCCCAAGAGTCTCACTACACCTTTCTAAACATGCTAGAAAATATTAAGATACAACCAAACACCCTAATACTGGGTGATTTCAACTACCCTGCCATTAACTGGGTAAACTACTCGTGTACCAACACCTTTGCCCAACGGTTCTTGGAATTCATAAATTCCAAATCCCTGCATCAACTAATCCTCAGTCCCACCAGCGGCTCCTATATCCTAGACCTGGTCATTACCAACATTTGAAATCGGTGCTCCACACCTATGGTCACCCCCTTGTTGGTCAGGTCTGACCATAAGCTAATCACCCTTGACATCCACATCCCACACCCACCCCCCAGTAAAGATACCTCCGTAAAAACCTTCTCCAAAGCCAATGTCATGCTACTCAAGTCAGAAGTTACAAACTTCATGACACCCATGCAGATGGGAACTGAAAGTTCAACTGCTGAGTCCCTACACTAAGGCACTGTATGAACGCATCCACTCATGCATGAATCATGCCATCCCAAATAGAACAAGATGCTCTCCTCCAAAAAAAGGAAGCCAATCTGGTGGTCCCCTGCCATAAACAAACTTTACAACAAAAGGAAGAAACTGTTGCAGAAAAGAGGAAAATCCCAGGATGCAAAAAACTCCATTACCAGCCTCAGTAAGAACCTGAGATCCCTCATAAAATCCTCCAAAGCTAGTTACAAAAATAAAATTGCCAAATATTCCAAAGACAACCACAAGGCATTCTATAGCTATGTCAAGAATCTAAATGTCAATGCTCAGATCTGCTCTGAGCTACAACATAATGGCATTAAATATACTGATCCCAAGGATATTGCCAATATCCTGGCAGATCAATTCAGTGCAAACTTCACCCCCCACCCCCTGAAGGGCCCATCTCAATACCAAAAGATTGCCAAATTCCAGTAATAACGACCACACAGGTAAAAAAATGCACTCTCCAAAGCTAAGAATACAGCATCCATGGGACCAGATGACACCCCAGGCTGTGTACTACATGAACTACAAAGTGAACTGGCACCTCACCTAAGTGTGATGTTTAATCATAGCCTCACCTCAGGCTTCATGCCCACTGAGTGGCGCACAGCTACAGTTATACCACTCCACAAGGGGGGATCCACCTTGGATCCCAGGAACTACCGCCCCATCAGTCTGATGAGCCTTGGAACATATTATCATGGAAGTTATAAACAAAGACATTGGCAACCTTCAAACACTGGACCCCACGCAGTTTGGGTTCATGAAGGAGAGTCGTGGACAAAGGTAGGGTGGTCCACATAGCCTATCTGGACCTCGCCAAGGCCTTCAACCCACCATCCCCGACTCTGGAATCATAGACAAACTTACTAAGCTGGGAATTAATCCCTACATCACTCAATGGGTTGTCAGCTGGCTTACTGACAGAACCCACACTGTAAAAGTAGCCAATTCTAAATCCAGCTCAGACAAGTGACAAGTAGAGTACCTCAGGGTTCAGTCCTAGGACCGCTCTTGTTTGGCATCTACTTCTCTGAAGTACAGGCCAACACTAAGGGACTCTGGCTAACAAAGTTTGCAGATGACTGCAAACTGGGAGCCATTACTGAATCCCCAAATGATGTGGATATTCTACAAAAGGGCCTTACAGAAACAGATGCTTGGTGCCAGAGTCATGGGCTCAAGCTCAATGGCAAGAAATGTATAGTTATCCCCTTTGGGAAAAAAACATGTACCCATGAATTACCACATAAGTGGAAGTACACTAAACACCAAAAGTGTAATAAGAGACTTAGGGACACAGGTGAACAGTGGTCCCACCTTTAGATAACCGGGTTCCTATTACGTTATCAAAATCATGAAACATCGAACACTACAAGATCGAACTTGTGTGTTCGATGTTTCATAATTTTGAACATGTAAAAAAAATAAATAAAATCAAACAACATAAATCAACAGTTGTAAGCAGAGGGGTAAGCACCCCTGCACCCCCCATGTGGGGGGCTGCGCCCCCACACACTCTGCTCTTTAAATATACTAACTCTGAGATCACACTATAGTGTGGAAAGGGAATATTTCCCTTTGCTGCACTGTAGTGCGATCTTGGAGTTGGTATATTAAAGAGCGGGGGTGTGGGGGGTGCAGGGGGGCTTGCCCCCCTGCTTACAACAGTTATTTAACTGTTGAACATTGTTTTTCTTTTTTTTTTTAGTTCGAATTGCTGACATTTTGATAACTGTGTTCGATGTTTACAGTTTTGAAGTTTCAGTAATTCAATAACGTAATTGGAACCCTGGATAACCACATCACCACAACAGTCAGGAAATCCTTCTATGTGGCACACCTCATCACTAAGAGCTTTTCATCCAGAAAAAAGGAGATCATTGTCCCACTGTACTCATCCCTCATTAGACCCATTATAGAATACAATGCCCCATTTGGTATGTACCTCTCAAGACATCTGCAACAACTGGAAAGGCCGCAGAAATACCTCACTAAAAGAATTACAGGCCTAAAGCAGATGCCCTATGCTGACCGTCTAAAAAAACTCCACCTATACTCTGTCGCATATCGTCTGCTCAGAGGCGATCTCTGCTTAGCATACAAGACCATGTCAAACCCAGAGCTTTTGGACATGCTACACTTAAAGAAATCCCAGTCCCTCAGAGCCACACGCTGCAGGGATCTAAACCTTGTCATCACAATGAACAAAACATGCTGGAGGGATAGGTTCCTGACCCAGAGACTCACCAGACTCTGGAACAGACTGCCCATACATGTCAAGCAGAACACCTCTTTGGCCGTGTTCAAAAGGAACCTTGATGATTGGATGGGAGATAGGAAATTCTTCCTGGGGATCATGTCAGTCGCCCTAGTAGACAGGGGTCCAGGAAAGTAAATACTGCGGGAAGAAATAGCCAGGGAATTGTTATGGCTAGGCTTGTATAGGCCCTATGGCTGATAGCCTAGTACCAACCTATGAACCTATGAACATATGAACCAGCTGACAATCCAGTGATTTATACAGTAAACTCTCAGTTAAATGGAATTCAAGCAACTGGCACTCTCAAGCAAACGACAAAAAAAAAAAAAAAATCAAAGAGGTAGTGTACAATCATGTGTTGCATTTTCTGTTTTACCCCCACAGAAACATACCTTATGTTTTTACAGTTTTAGAGTTTTAAAAAGGAAGATAGGAATAAATTCCCTCTCTCCCCAACCTGAGAACAGGTCAAACCAAACAAATAGTATAGGGTGCAGTATTAGTTAGGCCTATTTTTAATAGTAACGTTCAAGCAACCAAAAACTACAGTTATCTGGCATCTACCAATGCCCATGGGGATTATACTTGAGTGGGGTATTGCACTGAATGCCTTAGCCAGGTCTGAGTAAGCGGTATGCAACATTCGTCCCTCATCCTTTGCCTTGGTGACCTTCTCAAGGAAGTACACTGAGTATAGTAGACATAGCCTTCCCTTGACAAAACCAAACTGGGTTGGGTCCAGTGTATGAAGGTTGCCTATGTCGTTGTTGATCATTTCCATGATAATTCATTCTATTGCTTTTCAATATTAGACTAGTCAGACTAATTGGTCTGTAGTTTCTGGGGTTGGTTGATGGCCCAACTTTCTGAAATAGGATAACCATTGCATTCCTCCATTCTCCTTTCACAAAGCCTGTTTTGAGGCAGTGCTTTTCTGTGGTCAACATTGAAAAGGGAGTACACAATCAGTAAGATGAATTCTCATTTATTTAGAACTTGTCACTTAGTAGGTTAATATTTTTGTTTTTTACATAATGGCTTGGGTTATGGATGAAAAGGGTTCTCAGACCATTTTACTTTCCACTTTAATAAATTATAAATAAAATAAAGTAAAGACCAACTCTTATAATATTGAGTCTAGAACAGAAGTTTCTGTTAAAAAGGGCTGATTATTAGGTAATATAAAATATTGCATGTTAACTATAAGAATCAATCAGAGGATATTAGAAAATACTGGTAAGAAAGAATGTAACAACACTGCACAAAGGAACAATGGGAGAAGATCTGTATTGCTCCCAAGTATGTAACAAAGTTCATTTGGTTTATGATTTTTGCTTGGAAGTGTTTGCATAGTTATTTTTATACCCCAAGCAAATAGCAAATGCTGGAGGTGTAATGGAAAAGAAAGAGGTTATGGGGAGGGGGGGGGGGCAGGTTTTTTGGAGAATGCAGCAAGTTGTCAGATTTTTAAAACAACATACAGAATACTTTGTCAGGAATGTTCATAAGTTATAGGTTCATAGGTTCATACTAGGCTATCTGCCCTAGGACATTTATAAGCCTAGCCAGAGTGTGTTTGGCTATCGACACCCATTTTAAATTAATTTTGCTATGCCCTTTTTCGAGGTTAGTATACTGTGCCTCTGTCTAACAGTGACACAGAAGTGATACCTGGGGTAAACCTACGATCTCCCATCCACTCATCAAGATTCCTCTTGAAGAGAGTCAATGAGGGACTCTGCCTAACCTAGACTGGGATTTTATTCCAGAGTGAAGGGAGCCTCTGGGTTATAAATCTGTCCCTCCAGCATGTCCTATTTATTTCAGTGCTGAGGTTCAAGTCTCTCGAGCACGTACCTCGATGGGATTTGGATTTTCTGAGGTGCAGCATGTCCATTAATTCTGGGTTGGACATGGCTTTATACGTCAGGCACAGATCGCCTCTGAACAGGCAGTATGCCACTGAGTAGAGCTGGAGTTTCTTTAACCGGGCAGCATATGGCATCTGTTTGAGCCCTTTGATCCTCTTGGTGAGGTACTTTTGGGGTCTTTCCAGTTGCTGCAGGTGTCTGGTAAGGTACATCCCAAAAGGGGCATTGTACTCAATTATGGTCCTAATGAGGAATGAGTAAAGAGGCACGATGACCTCCCCTGATCTAGATGTGAATCCCTTCATGATTAGGTGGGCTATATAAAATGTTTTTCTAACCACTTTGGCCACGTGGTTGTCAAATGAGAGATTGCTATCGACTTGGGTCCCCAGGTCCCTAATTACTTCTTCTGTACTTAATGGATTACCACCTATGTGGTAATTTGTGGGCACTTTGTTTTTGCCAAAGGGGATGACTATACACTTTTTGGCATTTAGCTTGAGGCCATGGCTCTGGCACCAGTTGTCTGTTTCTATGAGGCCCTTTAGGAGGATGCTTGTGTCGGCTGGAGAGTCAATTATGGCACCCAATTTGCAGTCATCTGCGAACTTGGTCAGCCACAGTCCTTCCGTGTTGGCCTGTACCTCTGAGAAATATATACCGAACAAGAGAGGTCCCAGGACTGAGCCTTGTGGGACGCCACTTGTAACTGGTTTGGAGTCTGACATGACCCCAGCAATTCTAACCATGTGGGTTCTGTCCTTGAGTCAGTTTGCAACCCATCTAGTTACATAGGTGTTTATATTTAAGCTGGTGAGCTTATCTATAATGCCCGAGTGGGGTATTGTATCGAAAGCTTTTGCGAGGTCCAGGTAGGCTGTGTGGACCACCTTCCCCTCGTCAATGGCCTTCAAAGAAATCAACCAGGTTTAAGAGGCAGGATCTGCCCTTAACAAAGCCGAACTGGGTAGGATCCAGAGTCTGTAGGTCCCCAATATCTTTATTTATGAGGTCCATGATGATCCTTTTCATAGCTTTGCAGACCAAGCTAGTCAGGCTTATGGGGCGATAGTTTCCAGGATCCGTTGAGGCACCACCTTTGTGGAGAGGGACCACTGTTGCTGTACGCCACTCTTTGGGTACATATCCTATAGTAAGGCTGAAACTGAACAGTAGTTTTATGTTTAGGTTTAGCTCTTCTTGGAGTTCATGTAGGACGCAGCCCGGGACACCGTCTGGTCCCACTGATGCTGTGTTTTTTGCTTTCGAGAGGGCAGCTCTTACCTGAGCATCTGAGATGGCAGGGGGGCAGCACTCTGCTGGGATAGATATTTGCCCTTTTGGTGGGGAGGGGGGGGAGTTTGCGCTAAACCTGTCAGCTAGGATGTTGGCAATGTCTGTGGGTTCGGTGTATTTTTTGTCATTTTGGACTAATTCTGAGCATATCTGGGAATTTCCACCCAGGTTCCTAACATAACTAAAGAAAGCCTTGTGATTATCCTTAGTGTCCTGTGCAATTTTTCTCTCGAAGCTGGCCTTAGACGATTTTATGAGTGCCCGTAGTTTTTTGCTAATACTGATCAGAGATGCCTTCCCTTTTTGGGATTTTGCTCTATCATGTAGTAGCTTCCTCCTTCTATTGTATAGTTTGTTTATGGCTGGGGTGCACCAGACAGGACGTCTGCCTTTGGAGGATTGGGTCTTGGTTTTATTTGGGATTGCATGATCCATGCATTCCTGAAGGTGTTCATAGAACGCGTTTATAAAGGATTCTGTGGTCTGGGCCGTATTTTCCACAGGCACGGGGGCTTTGAAGGATTCCTCCTCAGTTTTGAGGAGTGTGAAATTTGCTTTAGAGTAGGTTTTCACTGTGGTTTTCAGGGCAGGGGGTGGAGTCGGTATGTGAATATCCAGTGAGATTAGTTTATGGTCTGATCTTACCAGTGAGGGATACACTTCTGGTCTGGAGCACAGAGTCCCCATGATGGTGATGATCAGGTCCAGTATGTTTTCCCCTCTTGTGGGAGTGGTAACAAGTTGTTCCATAGCATTTGAGTTTATAAATTCTAGGAACCTTTGGGCTAGGGTGTTGGAGCTAGAGTAATGCTCCCAGTCTATGTTTGGGTAGTTGAACTCGCCCAATATAATGGTGTTTGGAGAGACCTTCATATTTTTCAGTGTTCTCAGGAAGGCCGAGTGGGGTTCCTGGGTTTGGGAGGGTGGTCTGTAGCAGGCTATAAACTGGAAGGCAGTTTTCCCACTGTTAGTTGCACATGGATAGTCTCTGATGCTTCGTGCTGTGCCACCAACCTGGAGGTGTGGGTATCTTTGACGAATATTGATACTCCCCCTCCTTTTGTGGTTCGGTCCAAGTTTTGGGGCCAAAATGCATGGTATGAGGTATAACCTGGTAGTGCTGGGGTGCTCTCAGGAGCCTTGAACCAGGTTTATGTTACTGCACAGATATCGATGTTCTCCATGCTAAGGAGAGTTTTGAGTGCGTGCATCTTGAGGTTTAGACTTCTGGCGTTGAGTAGCATTACTCTTAGTTTCTTATCCCTTGTGATACCTATGGAGGTGGGTTTGTCTTTTGAGCCTTGCCTAAAAAAGGCACTATGGGGTTGCAAGAGCCTTTGCCAATATCCGAAAGCCCAGGGGTGACAGGTGCAAGCCGTCCCTAGCGAAGCATCGTGGCTTGTCGAGCATGTCATCCCAGGCTGACAGGCATTGGATCCCCTTTGAATGACACCAATACTTAAGCCAATTGTTGAAATTGATCATCTTGTCTTCATATTGTGGCATCATTCTTGGTAAGGATAAGATGCTACTCAAGGTCAGGGTCGTACCGGCCTGGGCTACATGCTCAGAGAGCTCCTCTATGTCTCTTTTCATGTAGTCCAGGGAGGTACATCTCAGGTCATTCACACCAGCATGGACAATGACTGAGTCATATTTGTACTTGCCTTGGAGTGACCTGAGTGCTTGTGTTATGTGACGGATCCTAGCGCCCGACAGGCAGCTCACCATGACATTCTCCTTGTTCAGCCTGGTGAGCGGGACATCAGTGTGCCTGATGATAGAGTCACCTATTACAAGTGTATCAGGTGTGTTGTTTAGCCTTAAGGGCTGTGACTGTTTGGCACACTGGCTTTGTGAGCTATGTGTTGCACGTGTTTTGTTTTGGGGTAGCGGTTGCTTGGGTGTCTGCTTTGGGGGTCTCTGCTGCTTAGGCAGATTTTTATTTAGAGCCTCCGAGTATGTTTTTGTGTGTTTATGTGTTTGGTTTGCTGTCGTGGTAGGTCTATGTGAGATTGGAATTGTAGTGAGTGTGGTTTCCTTCTCCTCCTGACTGGTTTCGCCAGTACTGAGTTGAGTGAGCTTAGCCTCCAGTATGGCTATATGGTTGCATCTCTCACATGTGTTGGAATTTGTTGGGAGGAGGAGAGGGTTGTCTGTGTACATGAGGCAGTTGTAACATTGCCTCAAGGGGAGCAAATGGTTGTAACAAAGGAAATGTGTCTTCTGGGCTGGGATATAGGAATTGAAGTACCCTGCCAGAGTAAGGCCTTGCTAAATTTAATGCTATTTGCTACAAGAAAAGCAATTACTAGAAATTTAAAATCAAAACCTCAACCACATGTAACTGAAGTACTGAATATTGTAAATCAGCTAAAAAAGTGGAAGTGTTGTCTTTAGATAAGGGAAGGAGCAAATTGCACATCAATAAATAGAATTTGTGGGAACAATGTAAGAACAGTGCTCAGGAGGAGTGACATTTAAGGGAAGGCAATAAATGAGCAATCTGTGTAATGCTGGAGTGAATGCAAATTGTTAAAATGTATACTGCATGAAAATAAAAGAAATGTTAAGAGTTTTCTTTTCTTTTACTGAATATGTACCCATTTCACTTTTAACGTCATATTTAATAAAGATGCTAAAAAATAAAATAAAATAAAATGAAATAATTTGAAGTCCCATGTGTGTAGATGTTCCAGCCAACCATCTGAATTACTAACTAGTATTTTTTGCCTACGTTCACTAACAGCTCATATCTAGTGGGGGTGAGGAAACTAGCTTTTAGCTGTATGAGGCGATGCTTTATACTTGGTATCCATATAACAGTTTACCTGCTAGGAAAAGTGACACTACCAGTGAATACTTGTAAACAACTAAACTGATGGTTTGATGTCTGCTGGTTACACGTTGGCTTTAGATGTTCTTTTAGCTTACTGACTTGTAATTATGAAATGACATGCTGGGTAACCTTTCATACTGATGGCATTTACAGCACGTGTCTTATCTCTGCAGTTAAAACTGTGGGGAAATTTGCTGATGGCACTGTAGATTAAGACAGGAGAATGAAACCTTGAGTGAGATAGAATGGCAGTGGCTTTGGACCATTATTGGTAACCTTTTTTTAATATTAAGTTTTCCTGATTTGCTTTTTCTAGGTTCTTGAATCACTGTTCTTGAAGCTGATTAATGAATGTACCAGTAAAAGATGGCAAAAATGGGGCATTTCTTCCTCATCTATGCTGGTAAGTGACCACAGTTCATCTGAAGCATTATATTTATCATGCTGCAGTTCTATATTCCAGTGTATCTATAGTTTCTCATGTAATAACAAATGAAAAAGTACACCAACTTAAGACACAAAAGCTAGTAAGAAGTACTTCTGATGCACCTAGTAGACTGATATTTCTTGTTATTCCCAATTTTCATTGTGAAAATTAAAGCTGTAGTGAGAGATCATTATTTTTCAGCATCCTGCATTTTGGTAAAGTATAATTACCAGAATCATATTTAACTAATGAAACTGTTTGAAAATTTAAGTTTAGGAATTGTTTTACATTACATGGCCACACAGCCGGAACATACACATGCAAGTGACTTTTACTTTAATATGTTTAGAATTTTGAATGTTTTGTGTGACCATATGCATATATAAGGATTGTGGGGATGAAACCTACCACTTGGGGTTGCAGGGACAGGGGGCTGGGGGTGTAGCCCCCTCTTACAAAAAATATTGCAAAGTTGTTGATAATACCCACAATTTTGGCTGGTATATAATTCAATTTGTTTGCCACATCTAGTTTGCTGCTGGTGAGTTACGCATTGAGTATCTTTCTAAGGAAGGACAGGTTAAGGGATCTGTCAAAGATAGAAACTGCATTTGTAGTCAGTGAAGTGAATCAATAAGGTCATTTGCATTTGTATCATTATTATGTCAATCTTAATTGATGACATAGCTCAGTAATAGATTAAAACAGCAGTCTCATGAAAAACACTAATGGGCTTGATTCTGAGGTTTGTCTTCTCTGGGCATACTACTAATTAGTATTAGAAATTAAAATGACTAGGTGCAAAAGGCTGCTTGCATATGGCACATGAAAAATCGAAGAATAAAAGATGTCATTAGTCTAATGTTTATGCATATCCTGTATATTCATTCAGACCTCTAAACACACTCACATGCGCTCATACACAATACACACATGCATGCATACACAAACACGTGCAGATACACACACACACACACACACACACACACACACACACACACACACACACACACACACACACACACGTATGCATTCATTTGCTAATACCTATGTTATCCTGATCAGGGTGTCAAGAGAGTCAGAGCCTGTCCTGGCACTCTGTGGTCTAAGGTAGGGAACTGGTCAAGTGTATATCTGTCATCAGTACAGATTCATAGGTTCATAGGTAAGTACTAGGCTAGATGCCCTTATGGGCCAATTTAAGCCTAGCCATTTTCCATTTTTGTGCTATATCTATGATCTTTGTCCAATACAGCAATAATTTAGGACAACGACTCTGGCCAGATTTACAATTATTTTAGCATCTGTATGCTAAATTCTTTTACATGGTAGCTATTTTTATTTTCTTTACCTCTTGTGTGTACTGTGACTTGTTCTGTTGCCATGACATTTGATGTTCTAACTTATTTTCAACTGCCATCTGGCATATTTGGTGTTTTCTTGCTCTATGGCTTGGTAACATATTGTTTCCATATTGCCTCCAAAGATGATTAGCCACTTCTACCCATTTGGTCCTTCAGTCATCAGTTTGAAGATTTGAGGATGCTGAACCTTCAGGTTTTTTATGCTGCTTTATTTTCATATCACAAGCTGTTGTTGCTTTTTCCTTAGTTGTATGTAGTTCTTTATTTTTTCAGGAGATTCAAGAATATTGAATCCTGAGGTTTCTACTGTTGTTCTTATTCATGCACCTAGTGTCGAGGTTTATTTCTTCAGTTTATTTGTTCAGTGAGGCAGGTAAAACTGCATAGTTTCTACTGCTGTCCTTCTTTCATAGGTTCATAGGTTCATAGGTTGGTACTAGGCTATCGGCCCTAGGGCCTATACAAGCCTAGCCATAACAATTCCTTGGCTATTTCTTCCCACACTATTTACTTCCCTGGACCCCTGTCTAGCAGGGTGACTGACTTGATCCTCAGGGTGAATTTCCTTTCTCCCATCCAATCGTCAAGGTTCCTTTTGAAGAGGGCCAAAGAGGCACTCTGCTTGACATGTATGGGCAGTCTATTCCAGAGTCTGGGGAGTCTTCGGATCAGGAACCTGTCCCTCAAGCATGTTTTGTTTATTGTGATGACAAGGCTTAGATCCCTAGAGCATGTGGCTCTGAGAGATTGGGATTTATTTAAGTGTAGCATGTCCAACAGCTCTGGGATTGACATGGCCTTGTATGTTAAGCAGAGATCACCTCTGAGTAGACGATATGCGACAGAGTATAGCTGGAGGTTTTTAAGGCGGTCAGCGTAGGGCATCTGCTTTAGGCCTGTGAATCTTTTAGTGAGGTATTTCTGCGCCCTTTTCAGTTGTTGCAGATGTTTTGAGAGGTACATACCAAACGGGACATTGTATTCTATAATGGGTCTAATGAGGGATGAGTACAGTGGGACAACGACCTCCTTTTTTCTGGATGAAAAGCCCTTAGTGATGAGGTGTGCCACATAGAAGTATTTCCTGACTGTTGTGGCGATGTGGTTATCAAAGGTGAGACCACTGTCCACCTGTGTCCCTAAGTCTCTTATCACACGTTTGGTGTTTAGTGTACTGCCACCTATGTGTTAATTCACGGGTACATGTTTTTTCTCAAAGGGGATAACTATACATTTCTTGGCATTGAGTTTGAGCCCATGGCTCTGGCACCAACCATCTGTTTCTGTAAGGCCCTTTTGTAGAGTATCCACATCATCATGTTCCTCTGTGGTGTTCCTTCACTCTTTGCTGTAATCTAAAAAAATCATGTCTGTTTTATTGTGCTTTCAGCCTGTATTATATGTGCAAGTATGTCTGTAAGTGGTTTGTATGAGGCCATAGCTCATTTGATCATCAGCACTTTGGAGGATGCTGGAGAACTTTGGAGAACTTGTGGAATTGCCAGGAACAGTAGGAGATTGTTCATTATTTGTTGATTTATTCATTCTGTTTTCTGTGCTTCCACAACTTTTTGTTATATCAACCATGGATTTGTTCAGGAGGCTGTTTTTTAAACAGTATCTGGCTTAGATTTGGCAGACTAGGACCAACCATAGCTCTCAACCAATCAGGGACAAATCTCAACAGATTCAGGGACAAATCAAAAACTAATCAGGAACAAGCAGGGACACTTTTAAAATATTAGTACTATTAACCTGAAACTGTGACAGAATAATTGGATTTGAATTAATATACACTTTCTGAAGCAAAAGAAGTATATAACTCTAATTATTGTCATTATTTATTAAGTATAATTCTCCAAAAGTCACCAGTTTTAGGATGGATTAAGAGGAACAGAGCTAAAATTTGAATAAAAATAAGGGACATCCCTGAATCATCTAAGGTGTATGCGTTTATTTTTGCAGAGGACTGTATGGAAATTTGTGTGGTCTGGGTTTAGTAGGGTCATATTACCAGAGCTATGTCTCTTTTTCTACTGACTCTTTTTAATTTTTAGCTTCTAAAGTTATATTAGAAGTCATTGTACATAGTTTATAGGCTCAATGGAACAATGTTTAGGTGAATTTATATTATGTGGGAATGGAATGCAAAACTGAAGACAGATGGAAAGAAAGTGAAAAAAGACAAGATGATTGTTGTGACGATTGGGGAGAGATGGGCGAAGGCTGTCAGCCTAGTCAAATAGAATTTGATATATAATTCTGGCATTTGTAAATAAATGTAAAAATACAGGCATGTTTTCTTGAGTGTAAAAGAATACTGTGAAATGTGGAACTGCAAAATATGTGACAACATTGCACTCTACTGGCCCAGTGAAGCATGTTGTGACCCTTTAATGTTAGAATTCGGCTCCAGTGAGTCTGGATGAAGGTTTCATGTCCATTGTTTTAAGGCTAAAGTTTATGACCAGAATTTAGATGTGGAATGTGCTTTATTGCTCTGGTTTCTGTTAGAGTATACATGTGAAATGTCTTGTATTGTTGTAAGTTTCTGAGCAGGTGTTAGATTGCTAAATAATGCAGTTTGTTTGCCTGGGAAAACCTAAGTGTCAACATGATGTAATTTGGGAGGGACCCAGCAGACATGTTTGTTAGTAATGTTTAAATACTATTTCTCACAAGAGACTGGGGAGAATTTTGATCTTGATATCCAACTTATCAGCACTCTGCCTTAGCTCACATGTAAGTTTTAGCACTGTGATTTCTTGTAGGAATAGTTAAAGCTAGTAAAGATCAATTTGGTATTATTCTTTGAAATCAGATCTGTCCTACTGTATTATTTTAAGTTTATGTGTGGTCTCTGAACTCTTAGATATCTCTGTGGTGTAGTAGTTTTGTCTTGTGTTTTAATTATTTATTATTAAATATTTTTAAAACCTTCTACCTGTGGCTGGCTTATGTAGAGAAAAATTATGCTTTAGAGTACATTATATATTTATAGAGTTTACTGTCTAAGCCCTTCCAATACGCCTAGACTGAATAGTCACATTACCATTGGATAATAATATTGCACAGTAATAATTGGACACCCTTTTAAAGGCCTTTTAGTAGTTGGTATTATTAGCTGGGTGGTGGCAGGGATTACTACCATATGGTCTGGGTAAAGGGGCACAGCTGGAGAATCTGTGTCAGCCTTTCCCAGGAGTGTCTGTGAAGTTGTATAACTTATCTCAAAGTGTGTGTGTGGTGTGCCAACTACTTGGCAGGGACACAAAGCACTGGTTGGACAGAGAGGGTACTGGAGGTTTTAGCTTGCCCAGCTAGGCTGAAATCTGGACCCTATAGCTGTGCTAGTGGGGAGTCTTATTGGGGACCTGGTGAGCAAGGGAGCGACCAGCCCCAGACTGACTGTGATCTCTGTGTGCACTTAACTCATTACAGCCAACTGACGTCTCCAGGCATTTCTGCAGTTACTGCCTACTGCGCCTCTAGGCGTCAAATATTGCCTGTTCATATTTGCATTAGTAATTCCAAAACCATGCTACATACAACGTATCAGAATATTTTATCTTGAAGCATACATGATAGCAAACACAACTGTATTGTTATATGACCTCTGTCAATGACTGTTTGTTAGACCTCTAAGGTAATAACTTCATTTTTAAAGGCTGAAGCCACACCCACTGGGAGTTAAAGGTACACACTCCAAAGGGCTGTACTGGATGGAATAAGTTAAGGGAAATTGTACTTTACTGTGTGTATTAGTTATCCTTTCCCCTCTTCTATGAGGCAACCTCCCTGGTGTTAGTGGTGATGATTGAGGCTCCTTGATTGCTGGGCTAGGGCACGGTCATCACAAGTGTTTGGCAGTGGTGGGATCTACTTCACATACTAATTGGCTTGTAGTGATGTGGGTAGAGCGAATTCCTGTAGCTTATGTACAGTGATCTCTAAAAGTGTTTTGTACTCTAAAACAGCCATGCAGTGTATACTCAATGTTCAGATCATAATTGTTTTATTTCTTTTGTGAGCTTAGTGTTAGTCAGGGTGAGCAGGCAGCATGTCAGCAGAGGAGTATGGAAAGCTGACAAGGAGCCAGCTGGTGGAGATGTGCCAGGCTAGGTGCATGGAAACCTGACTAAGGCAGATCTGATTGCAGCCTTGGTTACAGCTGCATCAGAAAACAGCAGCCTGGAGGACAATCAGACTGACAGTGGAGATACAATATTCTCGGAGAATGGATAGCTCAACCTTTCTGCAGTGGACTTAAAAATCCAGCTTGAGCTGAAGAGATTTGAGTTGGAGGCCAGGCGTATGGAACTAGAAGCAGCTGAGAGAATGAGGAGCTTAGAAGCTGAAGGACAGGAATGTCAGAGAAAGCATGAGAGGGAAATGCTGACTCTTCACCAGAGTCATGGAGGTAATGGGGATTTAAAGAATGGGATAATTTTGATAGCTTAATTCATATGTTTGAGTGGGTATGTAGACAGTATGAAGTTGATGAAAGGCTCTGGGTATGGTTCCTGACCTCCTTACTCCATGGTAAGCTGTAACTTCTTTAGCAAAAATGCATGCCACTGACTGTTTTGATTATACTGCTGTAAAAAGACATTTGTCAGAATGTTTTAAGCTAACACCTGAAATGTATAGGAAAAAGTTTTGTGAGCATAGACACAAGGCAGATGAAAATGTATGTGAATATGTTGTTGAAATGAGCACTTATTTTCATAGCTGGATGAGTGGATGTTAGGTCACCACTTTTGAAGGGCTGTCAGACCTTTTGATAAGGGAACAAGCCCTTAGCACTTTGCCTGAGGACATGAGGATCTGGTTAGCTGATAAACAGTGTGCTACTTCAGAGGAGTTGGGGAAGAAGGGAGACCTATACCTAGCAAGCAGGGCAGCCCTGTACAGGAAAAGGACCCCCAGTACTGCTCATGGGTCTAAAGGAACCCATGATGGGCAGCACAGACTGCCCCAACAGAATCCGGCAGTAGCAGGGGAAGCCACTAGTCCAGGTACATGTCCAGGAGCTAGGGTTAAATGTTTTGAATGCAACCAGTGGGGCCATGTGGCATACATGTTTCCATGGAGGCAAGGTGGGGAACCATAGGTGAGGGAGCCAGTAAGTGGGAAAGACAAAATGCCAACAGTGGGTTGTCTTGAGACAACAGGGGTATGAAACTACCATCCTGCAGATGTACTGAGAGGGAAGGATTTGGATGAGGCTGTACTATGTACTTATGCAATTACATGCAATGAGGCTAGGAGACAAGCATGTAGGTCTTGTAGCCTGGTGGAGACCCAGACAGACTGCATACCTGCAGCCAGGACTGCTGAGGTGGTTACTTCAGGGAGTGAGCTATGCTGTAGCAGTGAGACTGAATGTGAGCCACAGGTGCTTGTGGGTATTGATGTTCCCTTGGACAGGGTAACTGCAAAGGTAGAGGGGGTCTACTTCGAATAACCAAACCGCCACTTCACCGACACCCAGAAGATGAAAGATCGTAGACGGATGAACCAAACAGGTAGATGAAAAAAAAATTCGACAGCCGGCTGTCGACCTGAGCAAAATGTGGCCGTGGCCAGCGATCCGGTAAGTGTAGTGACAGATTTAGGATTTTTAGGAGGGGCGGACAGGTAAGTGTCACGCTAGTGAGGGATTGTAGGTGGGGGAAAGGTGTATATGAGGTATTCTGCGGTTCCGGCAAGTGCGAGTGAGTGAGTGAGTGTAAGTGTAAGGAAGGGGCGTGGTGTTAGGTAGGAAGGGTTGGGGAGTGTGGTGTGGTTGATGTATGAATTGCTTAATGTTTGTTTTAGGGTTGGGCGGAGTTAGGGTAGGTGCAGGTAGAGGGTAAGTGCGAGGGTGCAGGCAGGGTGAGGTTCTTCAGGGTGCGTTGGTTAGTGGTAGGTAGGCGCGGTAGTGAGTTAGGGTTGATCCAGTGAGGTTAAGGTTTAGGTGGGTTTAGGTGTTATTGTAGGGTTGTGTTATTGGTTAAGGTGTGTAGATTGGTGTTTTGGTGTTGTGTGGTTTTTCGGTTTTTGGTTTTTTGTGGCCTGTATTGTTTGTGCGTTTGTTGGTGTTTGGTCGGTAAAATGTGTTTTGGTTGTTTGGGAAGAAGAATCCGGATTGTGTGTCGATAGAGGTGAGTAGTAGTACCCAGACTGGCAGTGAGGCACCAGTGTCAGAGGAGGTCAGACTTCCTGTGGAAAGGGAACTGGGAAGCGTTACAAGGAGAGACTTGAGACAGGCTCATTTCTCAGACCCTACATTGCAAGGCCTGAGGCAGGTAGCTAGGGAGGCACCTGATTCTCAAGGGAAGCAGGAATCTGTATACTGGAACAAAGTGTTACTGTACAGAGAGTGGACCCCTGAGGGAGGGCTAGAAGGTGAGAGAGTACAGCAGTTGGCAGTGCCTAGAGCTTACCATCTGGCGTGTCTAGCCATAGCCCATGATATTCCCTTTGCAGGTCATATGGGCATAAAACGTACAAAGAGGCATATTATGCAAAACTTCTATAGGCCTGGAATTTCCAGAGATGTAACAGGGTACTGCAGGACCTGTGAGCAGTGCCAAAAGGTAGGCAAGGCAGGAGACAAGGTGAGAGCTCCTTTGATGCCTTTGCCTGTGATTGAGGAGCCATTTCAGAGGGTAGCTATGGATATTGTGGGCCCTCTGAGTACCCCAAGTTCCACAGGGAAAAGTATATCCTAGTGATTGTAGATTATGCTACACGATACCCTGAGGCAGTGGTTTTGTCCTCCATTGAGGCAGAGAAGGTGGCAAATGCTTTGCTAGAGATTTTCAGCAGGGTAGGTTTCCCAAAAGAAATACTGTCTGACAGAGATACCAATTTTATGTCAGACCTGCTGGCTTTTCTGGGGAAGTCCTGTGGGGTGAAGCACCCGAAGACCACCCCTTACCATCCCCAGACCAATGGTCTTGTTGAGAGGTTAAACTCTACAATTAAGTCCATGCTACAGGCATTTGCAGATCAGTTTAAGAGGGAGTGGGACAAATATTTGCTCCATCTGTTGTTTGCTTACAGAGAGGTTCCCCAGGAATCCACAGGTTTTTCACCCTTTGAGTTGCTGTATGGGCATAGGGTGAGGGGACCTCTAGATTTAATTCGAGATGAGTGGGAAGGTGAGTGTGAGTCTCACAAGGAGTCTGTTGGGGCATATGTCCTGAACCTCAGGATAAGGCTCGGGGAACACATGGGCCTGGCCCAGGAGAACCTGGCAGAAGCCCAACAACAGAAAAAGGTGTGGTATGACAGGAATGCTTGAGCTAGGGAATATGCTGTGGGGCAGCAGGTAATGGTTCTCATTCCTGTCAGACACAACAAGCTGCAAGCAGCTTGGGAGGAGCCCTACAAGGTGGTAAGAAAGGTAAGTGATGTTAACTATGTGGTAGAAGTGCTAGGCAGATGGCAGGGACACAAATTGTACCATGTTAACATGATGAAACCTTACCATGATAGGGAGGCCCTTGTGCTGAGCATTTGCAGTGAATTGCAGGAGGAGTCTGAGGGAGATCTGGGGACTGATCTCCTCAGTGAGGCTCAGGCTGATACCTCGGTGGAAGGGGTAGCAATGTCCCAGCAGCTATCTCCTACCCAGATTTGAGAAATCCAAGCAGTGTTGCAGGAGTTTGGGGGCATGTTCACCAGGAAACCAGGGTTCACCCACCTGGTGGAGCACCAGGTGGATACAGGACCCCAAAGGACTATCGGACAGGCCTCTTATAGGGTCCCTGAGAGAGTCAAACAGACTCTGAGGGAGGAGGTACAGGAGATGTTGGAACTAGGGGTGATTCAAGAGTCCAACAGTCCCAGGGCCTCACCAGTGGTGCTGGTGCCAAAGAAGGATGGCAGCACCAGGTTCTGTGTGGATTACAGGAAATTAAATAGTCACACAGAGTCAGATGCTTACCCCATGCCTAGGACAGATGAGGCCCTAGAGCAGCTGGGTGGGGCTAAGTATCTTAAAACCATTGATCTTACCAAGGGTTACTAGCAAGTGCCTTTGACGCCGAGTGCTAGAGAAAAGTCAGCCTTTGTGACTCCTTTTGGCTTGTATGAGTTCACAAAGAGGCCCTTTGGGATGAAGAATGCCCCAGTGACTGACCAGAGGCTAGTAGATCATATCTTAGCAGGAGCAGGAGGGTTTGCCCTTGCTTACATGGATGATATTGCTATCTACAGCCATTCCTGGCAATAGCACCTTCAGCATGTCAGAGAGGTGCTGGGCAGACTACAGAGGGCAGGGTTGACCATTAAGCTGAGCAAATGTCAGGTGGGTATGACAGAGGTCTCCTACCTAAGACATAGAGTGGGGAGTGGTAAGATAAGGCCAGAACCTGCCAAAGTTGAAGCTATTCAGGCATGGCCTGCACCTTCATAGGTTCATAGATTATTACTAGGCTAACTGCCCTTGTGGACCATTTTAAGCATTTTAAGCCTAGACAATTAGCCCACATGAGACTCAAACCCTGCACCTTGTGTCTGTAAGGTAAACAACTTAACCATTATGCCAACCTCCCACCTGTTACCAAAAAGAAGGTGAGGGCATTCTTGAGGACATCAGGGTACTACAGAAACTTCGTTCCCAATTATAGTACCATAGCTGCTCCCCCACAGACCTGACAAGGAAGAAAAGGCCAGATAAGTTAGTGTGGACCCCAGCATGTGAGCAGGCATTTCAGTAACTTAAGGAAGCTCTGTGTTAGCCAGTCCAGACTATAGCAAAGAATTTGTTGTGCAGGTGGATGCTTCAAACTATGGGGTGGGGGCTGTACTTACCAGATTTCTTCAGAGAGAGAAGAGCACTCAGTGGTTTATCTCAGTCATAGGCTCCAACCCAGGGAGGAATGCTATGCAGTGGTAGTAAAGGAATGTCTAGCCATAGTGTGGGAACTAGAAAAACTTCAGCCTTATCTGTATGGAGGAAAATTCAATGTGATGACAGATCACAACCCTATAACATGGTTAAACAGAGCCAGTCAGCAAAATGCCAAGTTGCTAAAATGGAGTCCGGGGTTGCAAGCATATATGTCAGTACAGCACCACAGTGGGAGTAGCAATGCCAATGCAGATGGGCTGTCAAGACAGAGAATGGGGTGAGGTACACCCAGATAGACCTGACACTCTCAAGTGATGTTTCTCAAGGGGCACTTGAAAAACTTGATTGAGTTCCCCAAGGGAGAAGAGATGTGATGATTGGGGAGAGATGGGCGAAGGCTGCCAGCCTAGTCAAATAGAATTTGATATATAATTCTGGCATTTGTAAATAAATGTAAAAATACAGGCATGTTTTCTTGAGTGTAAAAGAATACTGTGAAATGTGGAACTGCAAAATATGTGACAACATTGCACTTTACTGGCCCAGTGAAGCATGTTGTGACAATTTAATGTTAGAATTCGGCTCCAGTAAGTCTGGATGAAGGTTTCATGCCCATTGTTTTAAGGCTAAAGTTTATGACCAGAATTTAGATGTGGAATGTGCTTTATTGCTCTGGTTTTTGTTAGAGTATACATGCGAAATGTCTTGTATTGTTGTAAGTTTCTGAGCAGGTGTTAGATTGCTAAATAATGCAGTTTGTTTGCCTGGGAAAACCTAAGTGTCAACATGATGTAATTTGGGAGGGACCCAGCAGACATGTTTGTTAGTAATGTTTAAATACTATTTCTCACAAGAGACTGGGGAGCATTTTGATATCGATATCCAATTTATCAGCACTCTGCCTAAGCTCACATGTAAGTTTTAGCACTGTGATTTCTTGTAGGAATAGTTAAAGCTAGTACAGATTAATTAGGTATTATTCTTTGAAATCAGACCTGTCCTACTGCATTATTTTAAGTTTCTGTGTGATCTCTGAACTCTTAGATATCTCTGTGGTGTAGTAGTTTTGTCTTGAGTTTTATTTATTATTAAATATTTTTAAAGCCTTCTACCTGTGGCTGGTTTATGTAGAGA
The DNA here is from genome assembly GCF_019279795.1 of Protopterus annectens. NCBI lineage: Eukaryota > Metazoa > Chordata > Ceratodontiformes > Protopteridae > Protopterus > Protopterus annectens. The sequence continues at coordinate 1,355,140,755 of NC_056743.1, read as the reverse complement.
TAAATTATGCTTTGGAGTACATTATATATTTATAGAGTTTACTGTGTAAGCCCTTCCAATACGCCTAAACTGAATAGTCACCTTACCATTGGATAATAATATTGCACAGTAATAAATGGACACCCTTTTAAGGGCCTTTTCATAGCTGATATTATTAGCTGGGTGGTGGCAGGGATTACTACCGTATGGTCTGGGTAAAGGGGCACAGCTGGAGAATCTGTGTTAGCCTTTCCCAGAAGTGTCTGTGAAGTTGTATAAATACTTATCTCAAAGTGTGTGTGTGGTGTGTCAGCTACTTGGCAGGGACACGAAGCACTGGTTGGACAGAGATGGTACTGGAGGTTTTAGCTTGCCCAGCTAGGCTGAGATCTGGACCCTATAGCTGTGCCAGTGGGGAGTCTTATTGGAGACCTGGTGAACAAGGGAGCGACCAGCCCCAGACTGACTGTGATCTCTGAGTGCACTTAAGGGAAATTGTACTTTACTGTGTGTATTAGTTATCCTTTCCCCTCTTCTATGAGATGACCTCCCCAGTGTTAGTGGTGAGGATTGAGGCTCCTTGATTGCTGGGCTAGGGCACGGTCATCACAGTTGTCATAGCAACAAACTGGAGAGTCATAAGATGAAACTGAGATGGAAAGGAAACAGTGCAACAGGTTAACAGCTTTAAGTACCTGGGAGGGGTGGTTGATGAAAAAGGAAGTGTGAATGAGGAAGTCAAAGTTAGAATCAGAGGGTCTGTACCCAAATGGCACAGTGCCAGGGTTAGTGTGTTACAGAAGAGTATCAAAGAAGCTAAAAAGTACAGTGTACAAAATAGTGGTGTGACCAGTCCTTCTGTATGGCACTGTAACCTGGGCAGTGAATGCAGAACAGCTGAGGAAGTTAGTGGTGATGGAGATGAAGTACCAGAGATAGGATGGTAATGGCAAATAAATGTTGACATCAAAGCAAAAGCCAACATAGCTCCAATTTCAGAAAAGGTCAAAGAGAACAGATTACAGTGGTTCAGGCATGTCTGCATGTAAACAGAATACAATCTGAGGAGGAAGAGTTGGGTGAGACAGGAAGAAGGGGTAAGATGAAGCAAGGATTGATGGATTGCATGAGGGAAGACCTATGACAATCAGGTATCACTACTGAAGGTAGTAGGAGAGTGTCACTGAATCAAGAGAGGTAGTTTCAGTTAATGTGGAAGCCCAACCCCATGTAGGGGTAGAAAAAGTTGAAAAAGTGGGTGGATGATGATGATGATTGCAGAATTTTTTTTGTGCTGATTTAATGAACCTTAATTAATTATGCATGTTGTTTTGACATTGTTTAGATTTGTGCAGCATAGTTGAAGTGCATTTGTTTCAAATAAGCTTACTTATTTTCTTATTGTTTCCACATGCTATTGTAAAATATTCAATATGCTGACTTTAATATGTGTATCATGAATCAGGAATATATGACTGAATAAGATAGATAGATAGATAGATAGATAGATAGATAGATAGATAGATAGATAAAATACTCTCTCTCTCTCTCTCACACACACACACACACACACACACACACACACACACACACACACACACACATAAATAGTACATACTGTATGACTTTAGTGAGTCAAACTCATATTCCAGGGACTGGATCATCCTTAATAAGACAGTTGTGATTAATGATCCTGTGGTACCAGAGCTGATACCAGGCTAGGGAAGCCTGATTTAAAGATGCTATGTATTTTTCTCTTTCTTTTTGCCTACTGATGGCACATTTGGTCTGCAAAGAGTGTGCTGCCTACTGACCTTTTCTCTTGTAGATAGATATGCGAGGAGATAAAGGGGAGGGAGATGTATGACTGGTATCTGAAGAGTAAAACATAACCTCTAGTTTCTCCTATGCTAGCAGGTCATAAAATGCAATTACAGTCCACTTCAAAAAGTAGCCGACTAGAACTGTGAAAAGAAAGTAGATATTAACATTTAGATAGTTAAGAGATTTATGTTCAGATCCGATGTACTTGTGCTTCCCATTGTTCTCAAATGATGCATTTAAGCCATTGTCCTTTACAGGTGGAATAACTGATTTAGTTAACTTTTGCTGTGGAAAAGCAAATTACTAATATAAGCTGATATACTTTTTCTTCTGCAAAAGGAAATAATGTAATGGCTTCTGAGGACCAGGACCGAGGATTTGAAATGTCTACAAATATTTGAGATTGCTCTTTGCTACATGTTAGTTTCTCTGGAAGATATTGAGGTGACCATTTCTCTCTAAGTCTGCTATCTGCAAGTTCTGCCTCTTATTTTCTAGGAACTTGTAATAGTAAGGATTTAGTATACTTTAAGCTAGAGGTAGCTAGATTTAATCTCTAGCTTGTGTATTTTAAAATATTCCTGTCTCTGTAATTACATTTTATTTCTGATATTCCTTATGCACTGTCTTATGCCTCTGCATATTTAATCTGTAATAGCACTGTTTGCCTTATTGCCTAAGGAAAAATTTATTATTCACTGTTTAAGCTGCTGTGGTTAGTCTTTTTATTATAAATGTATTGTTGCTATTTATTATCCGAGAAGAGAGTTATCATTCACCGTTATAGGTCATGTTGTGGCTTCTGTCTCTACTAAGCTAGCTCTTTTGGATATACTACCAGTGAAAATATTAATGAGTATGATTTCAGATTTAGTTTAATCAACAGTAGTGGGCAGCTGGTGGTCTCTGGCCAAATCTTGACTGATAGCAATGCTACCATGTCAGGAAAAAAAGTTTTGGGGAACTGGTGAATTCAGACAGTCTTCCCTGGGAATTATATATGACTGTTTAATGTGTGTGCATGTGTGTGTATCTGTGTGTAAATGTATGGAGGGTGTGTGTGTGTGTGTGTGTGTGTGTGTGTGTGTGTGTGCGTGTGTGTGCGTGTGTGTGTGTATGTGTGTGTGAGTGTGTGTGAAAATAACTTGTATGATAAACACTTATCACAGGAAAGAGGCACTAGGTTCACTAAGAGGGTGGTGAGAAAGGAGCCTGGGGTGCTAGGTCAAAGGGACAGCTTTGTAGGTGTCCTGTGTGCAGTTTAGTATTGCTGTGGATGTTGAAAACCATTTCCCAGGATAGCACACCTCTCAACCTCTTAAAGCAAGAAATCTGGACAAAGCCAAAAATAATGGGGGACAAAGGCCCAAAACCAGGAGCAATTTTTAAATATTGGTCTTGCAAACATAGAAAGTTGATAGCAAATTTTGCATTACCATGAATTTGCTGAAGAGTATGAAATCTGAAACTCAAATGTCTGTCATTATTTCTTGACTTTAAGCTTTAACAACTTGCCAGTGATTTATCAGAAAACCACAATTTTATGAGAAATGTTCCAAAACTGTAAGTCAGAAATCTGGACATTCTGTGAAAATCTGTATAGCTGGGAGGCATGTAGGACAAAAGTGCATATCCCCATTAACTTCTTGGGGCCAGGTTGCATTGTGTGAACTGCTTATTTATTTTTGTGCACTTTCTTTCTTTTGTTTTAACCTGCTGGGATCCAGTGGTGGAACTGATGACACCATCCCTCTGGTGCCAGCTAAGGCATTTCTTCATATTGAAGCCAGTGGGATCATCAATTTGTGACTTTTTAGGTGACAGTACTGAGATTCAAACCCCATCTGTCTCTCAGTTCCACACACATTTGGTGGGCAATTGGTGAGGATCCTGGAAGTGATTTTATTTTATTTATTTTACTGGATAAGACCACCGGACATAAATGTCTCTTTTCAGGGGTGACTCGGGAGCACTTTCTGAGTAACTGACTTGCTTGGGGGTCATACACTAGACAAATGGAGGTAGAAGGAATGAAACCCTGTACCCTGGGTTACAGAAAGCAACTCATTGACAACTCAAAGCCTTAATTCTGTTTTCTAAGGTGTGTCTATATTCTTTCAGGCACAAGTTAAAATAAACAGAGGCTTGGTTGTGCACAGGAGTTATTTCTTAGCTAGTTTAGCTTAGAAACATGCAGAAAATTAGTTATTCTGTCAATCATACAAAAATGTCAGTGGCACAACTGACGAAGGAGTGCAAGTAAAATGAATTTAGCATGCAAGGATCCTAGGACCAGTTAACTTACATGGTAAACAAAGAATAAATACAATATATAAAAGTGCCTTTTTAAGGATGATCAAGTCCATATAATCTAAGTGTGACTTACTAAAAGACACAAAGTATGAAACAGGAAAATAAATCAAGCCTGTGTTTCTAGAATTTTCTTAGTGGGTCATATTGCTAACCCTCAGTAATATGCAATCATAGTGATTCTGCATGCAATACATAGACATTAATTAACTACTGTTGTAGATTTGGAAATGGGTAGCTGTTTGTACATGTGTGATTATCCAACAGTGCAGTTCACAATAAGCTTGTCACAGAATCAAGACATGCAGATGTAATGATAACTGAGGTTATCAAGGTTATCAGGGATATGACAAATTATAGAAAAGTTCTGACAAACAGGGAATGACAAATTATACGAAAGCTCTAATAAACTGGCAAGAATATAGGGTAAAACTGATGGAAGGACATCCAAAGTAAGTTCAAAGAGGTAACAGATATTTACTGGAAGCCAATGCACAACAGAATTTTAAAATTGTATAGTTCACAAAATAGTAACAAACTTTAAGGAGAAATGTGCAGCATTTAAAAATTATAAAGAAATATATTCTTCTGTTCCCTTCTATATCCTGTTCATATCTTACTTCTCCGTACTCTCACTTCTTTACTCATTTCCTTACTTCTATCAATTTCTCTCCCCTAGCTTTCCTCTAAATATATCTTAAGCGTGCTTTTCTCTCACTTAATATTGCAATTCCTGTTTGTATTATACTAACTTACCCTTAAGTTCTCTGTGAACTTTCTCTAACTATTAAATCATTGCCATATAACCAGTATCTGTTCTTAACTAATGTTCTCATATTATGTCTAATTTGGCATAATTATTTAGACTGTATTTGTTTTTTTGTTTTTTTTTTTTTTTTGTATTATTTTAAATACTGTACAATTATTGTTCAGTAACTGTTTTGTCATACTTTGGAACTTTTCTCCTAGGCCTCTACTGAAAATGGGTTCCTCCCTAGTCAGACTTCATCAAGTGTCAATAAATAAATGAAGTAGAAAGAGAAAAAATACATTGGGCCAGATTCAGGAAGGCTTACACGGAGTTTAAGAGTAGTGTAAGGCTCCGTGTAAGCCTCCTGATTCAGCAACAGCCCAAATCTCCGTGTAAGAGACAGCTAACACGTCTCTTACACGGAGTGGGCGTGGAAATGCTCAATACCTCATTTGCAGCTCCAAGATATGCAAATGAGGTATGTGAGCGATCCACGAAGCCCAAACCAGTCCGTGTAACGGACGTGTTAGCTGCAGAAATGTACTCAGCTGACAACTGAGTACATTTCTGCAAAATTAAAAACGGAGCTATGTCAGCTCCAAATAAAGGGTGCATTTGTTAGAGTAAGCATGCCAATGGCCAAATATGTGGCCATTGGCATGAGAAAGTGTTGCAAAAAAAAGTTATATAACGTTTTCTTTTTTCACGGGATGTATGTGTTTAACTGTAGCGCACACCTGCGCAAACGGGGTGCGCTACCTAAAACTGAAAACCGAAGCTTATAAGCCCACAATTGTGGGATGTATGTATTACATGAAATGTGAATGGAGGGACTTGCAGAGCAAAAACAATATGGCCTCCGTGTAGTGGTTGTCAAGGGGGGGAAGCTCCGTGTAAGATATGTAACTAAGCATTACTAGGCAATCCTATGTAAATGAGGGTTACAATACTGAATCACACTGCCACATAGGTAATGAGCACTTTCTGAGTAGTGTAAGAGTTAGAGAAGGGGGAGGAACAGAGTAAGAGGTAGGTGACATCACGGGGTGAAGGATAGTAATAAATGTACCAGATTGGAGGGCAATGTAAGGTAACAGATGACAGACAGACATCAGGGAGGGAGGTGTGTCCCAACAGAACACTAGGAAAGTCAAGAAATTGAGGGTATACGCTATCCCTACACTCAAAATTTCTTGATATACGTGCATGCGCGCGCTGCTGTAAGGCAGGTTCAACATGTGGGGAGCGTTGCAAACTGTTTACAACGGTTTGCTGGCGTCTGCGATGTGGAAGGCAGTGCTTGGCGTTTTAGCATGAATCAGCCTAGCTAACACCGTGTAAGGATGTGTGCGCGTGTAACACCGCAGTGTGGGGGATGTGTGCGTTTAAGTGACTGTGAGCGTGTTTAAGCTGGTGTGCACATTGCTCCCCCTCAGGAAACAGAGAAGAAGCAGGAAACAACCAAACTACAGGAAAACTGCCAGGGAATACTGCTGGAGTTAATTGGTGGAAACAATTGGAAGCAGGCAATTACACAGGCAGACTAGAAGCCCAACCCAGCACTTAAAACACAACAAAGAGCAGTGTAGGCTGTTTCTCACAAGAGATACTGCCAGAAACTAAGCTATCAGAATTGAAAACTGAAAAAAGCTGAACTCAGAGCAGAAATGCTAGGGGCTGCCATAGCTGTTATAATCAGACATAGGCGAATTGCTGAGGGTGGTGATAATGCAGATGCTGACAGACAACCCAGAGTGAGGAGAAGGAGAAGAGTATACAGGCCCAGGGTCACCTACCATGGGTTACATGAGCTGGAGATAGTAGAGCGCTATAGAGTGGACAGAGAGCTCCTGCAGCAGATTGTTGAGCTGTGCAGGCCACGCCTCACACACAGAACCAACAGAGGGGAACCCATCCCAGTGGAAACCAAGGTATGTGTTGGCCTAAGAATACTAGCAACAGGTACCTTCCAGAGACCAACTGGCGATATGATGGGGATATCACAGGCATCAGCCTCCAGGGTACTGCACCAGTTCCTGGATGCCATGTCACCACATGTCAGTGATCATATATATGTCCCTAATGACCGTGAGGTTGTGGCCAGCAATATCGTCTCTTCCAGCAAATAGCGGGATACCCTGAGGTGCTGGGTGCAATAGACATACGCATCAAGGCACCAGCCGGTGAGCGGGGTAGAGTCTACATTAACCGCAAGGGATACCCCTCCATCAACTGCCAGGTCGTGTGTGATGCCCAGGGCATAATAATGAATGTGTGTGCTGGCTGCCCTGGGAGCTACCACGATTCCCACATCTGGCATCTGACGCAGCTGTACCAATCATTTGCCAATGGGGACTTCCCACACGGACACCTAGTGGGGGATGCTGGATATGCACTTGAGCCGTGGCTGATGACACCCATCAGAAATGCACACACACCTGAACAGGAACGCCATAATGAGGCACACGCACAAACACGTAATATCATAGAGCGTGTGTTTGGGCTGCTCAAGTCACGGTTCCGGTGTCTGGACACGTCTGGTGGAGCTTTGCAGTACACACCAACTACATGTACCCAAATGATCATGATATGTGCTATGCTACATAATATGATCCTGCGGAAACAGCTGCAGCAGGACCAGCACAGGGCTGGGCCAAACATCCCCCCACCATTGCCAAGGCCACCACAGGCAGGGGTGACTCGGAGGAGGAACAACCTGACCTTGTCCCAGTAGGCAGAAGGAGGCGTGCCCAGTATGCCCTGGCCTTGGCAAAGAGGCAACGATAGCACATATGCTTGGTCAGTAGGAACACTGGGACTGATACCCGCTCTGACTCACTCATACAGTAACAGGGATGCCTAACATGACACAACCTGCTTCCAAACGTACAGGGAGTGTAGTATGTGCATCCGACAGAGGCAGCCCTGCAGCACCACCCGAGGCATGAATGCCATGTGTTAAGTAATGTTACACCATGTATCATATGCACACCTGAGGACCATGACTAACATCCACCCTCACCAATCATAAACCACAAAAACACCCACCTCATAGCTATCACAAGGGATAGGAACCTAGATGTAATGCTACCCAATGCCAAAGGTATAAACAGCAAGATGTGTGCAGTGTAAATGCACACAGTATAGGGAATGCACATATCAGTGCTGTAATAGAAAACAGGGTCAAAGCCCACATCAGCACCCTGACACTACCAGGGTCACACCTCATACAGTGATGTACATGTGCAAAAACATGGAACAAGATACAAAATGAGGGTGACTACCAATAAATGGCATGGATAACCACACACCCCTGTTGTTACCACAACAAGAAGCAACATGCATTAGCCATGGTCAAACACCAATGGCTAAAACTGACTACTACTATATAGCTTGCTGCAGACCACTGTCCTAATAGCAGGAACTGCCCCAGGCCTATGTTCACAGGTTCACAGGTTCATACTAGGCTATCTGCCCTAGGGCATTTATAAGCCTAGACCACAGTTCCGTGGAGTCTGCCGCCTTCACTCTGACGGATAATTTGCCCATTATATTTCTGTGCCTCTGACAAGCAGTGATACTGAGGTTATCCCTGGGGCATACCTGCAATCTCCCATCCATTGATTAAGATCTCACTTGAACAAAGCCAGTGAGGTACTCAGCCTCACATGTACCAGGATGTTGTTCCACAGCATAGGGACTCTCTGGTTGAAGAATCTGTCCCTCCAGCACATCCTATTAATATCTGTGTTGAGGTTTAAATCTCCTGCCACTGTAGTTCTGATGGATGTAGAGGTCTTGAGGTGAAGCGTGTACATTAACTCAGGTTTGGACATGGCCTTGGATGTCAGGCACAGGTCACCTCTGAGCAGACGGTAAGTCACGGAATCAAGCTTGAATTCCTTCAGTCGGGCAGCATAAGAAATATGTTTGAGACCCTTTCTCCCCCTGTCGAGGAATTTGTGGGCCCATCCAATTGCCATAGGTGTCGGGTCATATACATGCTGAATGGGGCATTGCACTCAATCAATGGTCCGATGAGTGCAGAGTACAGGGGAACAATGACCTCCCTGGATCTAGATGTGAATCCCTGCATGATGAGGTGGGCAATGTAGAAGTTCTACCTAACTACCCTGGCAACGTGAGTGTCAAACAAAAGGTTACTGTCAACCTGGGTGCCCAGGTCCCTGATAACCTCCTGTGTGCTTAGAGGATTGCCACCTACATGGGAACTAGTGGTAACCTTGTTCTTCCCAAAGGGTATGGCTATGCATTGTTTAGTGTTTAATGTAAGGCCATGGCTCTGGCACCAGTTATCCGTGTCTATGACACCCTTCTGAAGGATGTCTGTGTCAGATGGGTGTCCAACTATGGTTCCCAGTTTGCAGTCATCTTCAAACTTTGTCAGCCATAATCCTGCTGTGTTTGCTTGTACTTCTGAAAAGTAGATGCTGAGCAATAGTGGGCCCAGGACTGAGCCCTGTGGGACACCACTTGTGACAGTTGTGGAGTGTGACATGGCACCAGCAAGTCTGAACCTGTCTGTTCTGTCACGTAGCCAGTTTGCAACCCATCTTGTGATGTATGGGTTCACATTTAAGCTGGTGATGTTTTCAATGATACCTGAGTGGGGTATTGTGTGAAAGCCTTTGCCAGGTCAAGGTAGGCTGTGTGGACTGCCTTGCCCACGTCAATGGCCTGGGTGAGTGTTTTAAAAAGTCAACCAAGTTTAAAAGGCATGATCTGCCCTTGACAAAGCCAAACTGGATTGGACCCAATGTCTGCAAGTCCCCTATGTCTTCATTTAGAATTCCCATTATGATCCTCTCCATAGCCTAGCAGAACAGGCTTGTCAAGGTGATGGGATGGTAGTTTCTGGGGTTGGTGGAGGCACCCCCTTTGTGAAGTTGGTCCACCATTGCTGTATGCCACTCCTTGGGAACATATCCTGAGGTGAGGCTAAGATTAAACAGCTGCCCTAACTGCGGGTGTAATTACTCATTGAGTTCATGGAGCACACAACTGGGGACACCATCTGGTCCCATGGATAAAGTGTTTTCTGCCTTGGATTGAGCAGTTCCCACCCCAGCAGTGGAGATGTTTGGGCGGCTACAATCCTCTGGTGTACATACCCCCCCAGTTGGGGGGAGGGGGGGAGAAATCTGCACTGAACCTGTCAGCCAGTATGTTGCCAATGTCTGTAGGTGCAGTGATATCAACATCATTCTGAACTAAGTCTGAGCATATCTGGGAGTTTCCTCCCAGGTTTCAAACATAGGTAAAAAAGGCCTCATGATTGTCCCTGGAGTCCTGAGTGGGTTTACTCTCTAAACATGCCTCGGATGATTGTATGGGGGAACCCAGTGTTTTACTCACAATGAGCAGGAGTGTCTTCCCATACGGATTACACTCTATCATGTAGTAGCTCCTTCCTTGTGTTGTACAGCTTGTTTATGGCTAGGGTCCACCAGACTGGATGCTTGCCTGTGGTACAAAGAGTCATCATTATTTGGGATTGCCTGAACCATGCAGTCCTGGAGGTGCTGGTAGAAGGCATTTCTAAGTGATACAGTGGCTTGGGTAATGGTGTCCGCTGGCCTGGGGGCCTTGAAAGAGACCACACCAGTGCTCAGAAATGTGAAGTCGGCATTTGACAAGGTCTTCACCGTTTCTTTTCCCATCTGGGGTGTGGATGGGATGTGGACTCCCACTGAGAGTAGTCCATGATCTGATCTCACCAATGATGGGTATACGTCTGGTGTTGAAGAGTGTGACCCCATGTTTGTGATGATGTGTTCTAGTAAGTTGCCTCCACTTGAGGGGATTGGGACCAGTTGTTCCATGGCATTTCAGTGTATGAACTCTTGGAACCTTTGTGTTAGAGTGCTGTGGCATGATTAGTGATCCCAGTCTATATGTGGATAGTTGGAATCACCCAGTAGGATGGTGTTTGGAGATACATTTATCCACTTCAGTGTTGGCAGGATAGCTGTGTGAGGTACCTGAGTTTGAGCGGGTGGCATGTAACATGCTACAAACTGCAGAGCAGTGTTGCCTACGGTCACTGGCACCTGGATGGTCTCCGATGCATCGTGTGTTGCCACCAACCATGAGGTGAGGGTGTCCTTGATGAATATGGACACCCACCATCCTTCTTGGTGTTGTCGGGATGCTGGTGCCGGAATGCATGAGATGAGGTAACACCCGATAGTGCCGGGGTGCTGTCAGAAACTGTGAACCAGGTTTCAGGCACAGCACAGACATCAATGTGCTACATACTGAGAAGGACATAGAGTGTGTGCAGCTTGAGGTAGAGACCTTGGGCATTGAGCAGCATTAGCCTTAGTGTCTCTCCTTTACTGTGTTCTAGGGTGGTAGGTGTAGAATCTGAATCTTGCATAAAAAAGGCACAATGGGGGTGGCAAGAGCATCATCCCAAATCCGGAAGCCCAGGGGTGACAGGTGCAAGCCGTCCCTTGCAAATCACCATGGCCTGTCCAGCATCTCGTCCCAGGCAGACAGACATTGGACCACCTTAGAATGACACCATAGTCTAAGCAAAATACTGCAGCTGATCATCTTGTCTCTGTTTATGTGGCATCATACTTGGTGAAGGTAGGATACTGCCGAAGGTCAGGGTCATACCTGCCTGGCCTACATAATCAGAGGGATCCTCTATGTCTCTTTCCATGTAGTCCAGGGAGGTACATCTCAGGTCGTTCACACCAGCATGGATTATGACTGGGTCAGACCTGTACTTGCAGTTTAGTGACCTGAGTGCTTGCATTATGTGGTGGATTCCAGTACCCGATAGGCAGCTTACTGTGACCTCCTCTGTACCTGATCTGGTGAGTGGGACATCAGTGTGTCTGACTATGGAGTCACCTATGACAAGTGTGTCTGGCATTGTGTTTGGCCTTAAGGGCTGTGACTGTTTGGCACACCGACTCTGTGGTCAATGTGTTGCATGTGCTGTGCCCTGTGGAGGCAGTTGTGTGAGTGTCTGCTGTGGTGGCCACCGCCATTCTGGTAGACTTCTGATCAGAGCCTCCGAGTGTCTCTGTGTGTCTATGTGTATGATCTTAAGTTGTGACAGTGCCATGTGAGACTGGATTAAAGATGTGTGTGTGGTTACCTTCACCCTCTCTCCAGTCTTGCTAGTCCTATGCTGAGAGAGCTCAGCCTCCACTTTGGCTATAGAGTTGCATCTCTCACATGTATGTGTGTTTTATGGCAGAAGGAGAGGGTTGTCAGTGTACATGAGGCAACTGTAACAGTGCCTCAGTATTCCCAGGTTCACCAGCTGAGCAGGAGAGGACACTAGCAACTGATCCCTAGACATGCTAGAAGGAATAGACAAAACAATGTTGGAATACAGGGAGATATCAAGCCCCCCAAACCACATCATACTGTTTGATTGACAATAGCTACATATACACCGGTGTTTCATAGTGTCATAGTCTACTACTAGGCTATCTGCCCTAGTGCATGTTAAAGCCTAGCCATAGTGATGTGGCTATTGCCACCCCTTATAGTGGTAATAAGTGTACAGAATAGATTCTGAATATTGTGCCTCTGACTTAGTAGTGACACATTATGAGCCACTAACGTAATTGAATAACATGACCGTGTCTCTGTCTAGTCTGTGCCTCCGTCTCATATGCAGTTGTCCAGATGTCTCCTGAAGAGAGTCAGTGAGGGACTCTGTCAAACATGAACTGGGATACTCTGCTAGAGTGTGACATGCCTCTGAGTTATGGCTCTGTCCCTCCAGCATGTCCTACACATGTATGTGCTGAGGTTCAAATACTCAGCTTTCATGGCTCTGGTGGATTTGGATTGCTTGCAGTGGAGCATGTCTACCAAATCCTGATTGGACATGGTCTTGTATGTCAGGCATAGGTCACCTGTAAGTATGCGGTATGACACTGAACAAAGCTGGACTTCCTCTATTCCGGAAGCATATGACATGTGTTGAAGAACCCTGATCTTCATGGTAGGTACTTTACGGGTGCAAAGGTGCAAAAGGCAGGATCTGCCCTGTACAAAGCTGAACTAGGTGGGAACAAGGGTCTGTAGGTCAGTAATGTGTCTGTGTAAGAGCTCCATGACTCCTCCCATATCTTTGCAGACAAGGCTGGTTAAGCCTGTGTGGTGGTAGTTGCCATGGTCTGTGGAGGCATCTCCTTGTGGAGTGGGACCACTGTTGCCGTATGCCAGTGTTCAGGTACATATCCTGTAGCAAGACTAAGGTTAACTAGCAGTTGTATATATGGGTCCAGCCACTTCTGGAGTTCACATAGCATGCAACCGGAGATACCAGCAGGTCCCATGGATGCTGTGTACTTGTCTTTGCTGAGTGTGGCTCTCACATGGACATCCAAGATGACAGTGAGGTTACATACAGCAGTGATAACTATCTTGTTTTGGGGGTGAGGGAGGGGGTGCATCGCACTGAAGCTGTCCGCCGGAATGTTGCCAATATCTGTCAGGTCACTGGAATATATGTTGTTGTGTACCAACTCTGAGCATATCCGAGGGTTCACAACCAGGTGTCTGACATAACTGAAGAAAGCAGTGTGGTTACCTTCATTGTCTTTGGTGATTTATGTCCCCAAGTTGACCTTGCATGTCTTTATGAGATAATGTAGCTTTCTACTAGTGCTGATCACAGCTGTCTTCCCTGTAGCTCTGTCTTGCATTAGTAACCCTCATCTCTCATACAGTTTGTTTATGGCTGGGGTCCACCAGACAGGACACTTTCCCTTTGTGGAGAGGGTCCTGTTTTCATTGTGATTGTATGGTCCATGCTGTCTGACATCTAGCTAAGGGAGGTCATTGTGGTTCTGCAGTTATCTTTCATCAGCGTTAGAAATGACAACAACAGCCCCTGTGGAGTGTACCTCATGCACACACATCCAGCACCTGTAAAGTCCACAACAGTACCTCACCAGGAGTATGACAGAGCTGGAACACATGTAATGTGTAGTCTGATTAAACAGAGTGCAGCTCCACACACTGCCATGCTGTCCACCCAGATGCAAGCTGTGCCTGATGTAGAAAGCCATGTCCAAGCTGGAATCAATGCACATGCTGCACCTTGTACAATCTGAATGGCAGGGAGCTATGCACATGAGGGACCTGAACCCCAGCACTGACATATATAGGACAGGCTGTACTGCATTATCCAAAACACAGAAGCCACCCCCACACATGAGTAAACTACCAGTACAGGTTGTCCATAAAGACACTGGTTGAGTCCCTCAACAGGAATCCTAATGAGTGGATGGGAGATGGGAGGTTTACCCTGGGTATCAATGTTATGTCACAGGTAGACAGAGGCACAGTATACTAAACAAGACATATGACATGTCAAACTACGCTTACAATGTGTTGATGGACAAACACATTCTCCGACTAGCATTAGGTCAAGATACCTCTTGAACACAGCCAGCAAGGTGCTCTGCCTCAAATGGACCAGGATTGTATTCCACAGCATAGGGAGTCTCCGGTGATAACTCCATCCCTCCAACATGTCCAACATACATCCCTGCTAAGGTGTCAGTCACCTGCACTAGTGGTTCAGGTGGATCTTCTGAGTCTGAGGTGGAGCATGTCCATTAATCCCTGTTTGGACATGGCCTCGCATGTCAGGCACATGTCACCTCTAAGCAGACAGTATGTGAGTGAATATAGTGTGAGTGTCTTCAATCTGGCAGCATATGACAGCTGTTGTGGTTCCTTGATCCTTTAGGTGGGGACAGTCAGGGTGTCTCCAATTGCTGCAGATGTTGGGTGAGATACAGCCAGAATAGGGCATTTGACTCAATCACCGGTCTGATAACTGAAGAGTACAGGGGAACAATGACCCACTAGAGCTGGATGTGAATCCCATCCTTATCAGGTGGGCAATGTAGAAGGTCTTCCTAGCCACTTTAGCAATGTGAGTCTCAGAAGAATGGCGAATGTCAACCTGGGTCCCCAGGTCCATGATAACCTCCTCTGTGCTTAGAGGATTGCCACCTATATGGTAGCTTGGGGTCACCTTGCTTTTCCTGAAGGGTATGTCTACACATGTTGTGCGCTCTGACTTCAGGCCATGGCCCTGGCACCAGCTATCAGTTACTGTGAGTCCCTTCTGAATGATATCTGTGTGTGATGCACTGTCCACTATGGTGCCCAGTGTGCAGTCATCTGCTAACATTGTCATCCAAAGTCCTCCCATGTTGGCCTGTACTCCTGGGAAGTACATGACAAACAATGGTGGCCAAGGACTGAGCCCTGTGTGACACCACCTGTGACCAGTCTGGAGTCTAACATAGTGCCAGCAACTCTAACCCTGTGGGTCCCGTCCTTAAGCCAGTTTGCAACCCATCTTGTGACATATGGGTTTACATTTCAGTTGTTAGGGTTTTCCACAATACCTGAGTGGGGTATTGTGTTGAAAGTGTTAGCAAGGCCAAGGTAGGCTGTATGGACTGCCTTTCCCCAACAATGGCCTAAGTGACCAATTTGAAGATGTCAACCCAGTACAAAAGGCATGATCTGCCCTGACCAAGCCAAAATGGGATGGGTACAATGTCTGCATGTCCCCTATATCTTTGTTTATGAGCTCAATTATGATCCTCTCCATAGATTTGCAGACTACACTTGTTAAGCTTATGGGGCAGCAATTAACAGGGTCTGTAGAGGCACTGCCTTTGTGCAGATGTGCACAACTGGACCCTAACCAGCCTGTTGTGCACACTATGAAAATGTAAATCAGTGATAGGACTGAAGCCCAGGATACTGACCACCACAGTGAAAGTACTGAAACACTACACTAGACAGTGCTACAGTGTTAGGTCAGTATGAACGGATGTTGACAATTGTGTGCAAAGTATCCCATGCAAAACCTGCAGGCACAGTATACTCCCAGTTTTGTTCACACAAAAAGCATTCGGACAGTAACTACACAACATGGCACAGAACACACAACCATAAACTGGAGGTATTTGTTCAAGGTCACACTCATCCACAAATGTGATGGGCTGCAGAGTTCAACATATGTAAAGCCCACACTGGGCATGCTCACACACTTAGATAAATGAGACATCTTTCACACAACATGCCACAGGAAGGCTGAACTGGGCATGCTCACACACTTGGTCCAAATGTTACCCCTAGCAAATGTGAAAACACACCACAGGATGCTCATCCCCCTTTCTAGACACTGATCATGTAAGCACCCTATAAGTATATTGGAGAAAAGGATTCTCTCAGTAATCCGAATAGCGCTGTGCTAATGCGTCCATCTCTAGTGTCATAACATAGTTAGGTAGGGGTTTGAATACAGCAGGTGGCAAGTGTGTGTGAAGGGGTGTAAGTGTGTATGAAAGAAACATCCCTTTTGGCAACTGGGAAAACACACCACAGGATGATCATTCCACTTTCTAGACTCTGATGATGTCAGCACCCTATAAGTATATTGGAGAAAAGGATTCTCTCAGTAATCCGAATAGCGCGCTGTGCTAATGCATCCGTCTCTAGTATCATAACATAGTTAGGTAGGGGTTTGAATCCAGCAGGTGGCAAGTGTGTGTGAAGGGGGTAAGTGTGTGTAAGGGTGTATGAAAGAAACATCCCTTTTGGCAACTGGGAAAACACACCACAGGATGATCATTCCACTTTCTAAACTCTGATGATGTCAGCACCCTATAAGTATATCAGGGGAAACGACTTTCCCCAGTAATGCGAATAGCGCGCTGTGCTAATGCGTCCGTCTCTAGTGTCATAACATAGTTAGGTAGGAGTTTGAATCCAGCAGGTGGCAAGTGTGTGTGAATGGGTAAGTGTGTATGAAAGAAACATCCCTTTTGGCAACTGGGAAAACACACCACAGGATGATCATTCCACTTTCTAAACTCTGATGATGTCAGCACCCTATAAGTATATCAGGGGAAAGGACATTTCCCAGTAATGCGAATAGCGTGCTGTGCTAATGCATCCGTCTCTAGTGTCATAACATAGTTAGGTAGGGGTTTGAATCCAGCAGGTGGCAAGTGTGTGTGAAGGGGGTAAGTGTGTATGAAAGATACATCCCTTTTGGCAACTGGGAAAACACACCACAGGATGATCATTCCACTTTCTAAACTCTGATGATGTCAGCACCCTATAAGTATATCAGGGGAAAGGACATTCCCCAGTAATGCGAATAGCGCGCTGTGCTAATGCGTCCGTCTCTAGTGTCATAACATAGTTAGGTAGGGGTTTGAATCCAGCAGGTGGCAAGTGTGTGTGAAGGGGGTAAGTGTGTATGAAAGAAACATCCCTTTTGGCAACTGGGAAAACACACCACAGGATGATCATTCCACTTTCTAAACTCTGATGATGTCAGCACCCTATAAGTATATCAGGGGAAAGGACATTCCCCAGTAATGCGAATAGCGCTGTGCTAATGCGTCCGTCTCTAGTGTCATAACATAGTTAGGTAGGGTTTGAATCCAGCAGGTGGCAAGTGTGTGTGAAGGGGGGTAAGTGTGTATGAAAGATACATCCCTTTTGGCAACTGGGAAAACACACCACAGGATGATCATTCCACTTTCTAAACTCTGATGATGTCAGCACCCTATAAGTATATCAGGGGAAAGGACATTCCCCAGTAATGCGAATAGCACACTGTGCTAATGCGTCCGTCTCTAGTGTCATAACATAGTTAGGTAGGAGTTTGAATCCAGCAGGTGGCAAGTGTGTGTGAAGGGGGGTAAGTGTGTATGAAAGATACATCCCTTTTGGCAACTGGGAAAACACACTACAGGATGCACATACCCATTTCTAAACGATATCACAATTATGTATGGCTTTTGATTACAGACATGCCATGTGTGTTGTGCACACACAGAATGCCCATGTGTGTGGGTTGTCCCTCACAATAATGCATGACATTGATTACACCGGTTATGGCAATGAACACATGATGTATGTGTGTGTCAAATACACATATGTACCTGAGACTTTCAATAGTTACCATGTGTGATGCCTGCCACATGTGAATACATGGTATTTGCACAGGGTAACATTATGACCGTGGTCTTCTGTGCAGATGCTGCATGTGGGATGTGTATATACAGTGTGAGATGTAGATGCTATCAGCCTAGTAGTGAGGGATGCACACCTGGTCTGGGGCATAAAGTCTACATGTTGTTAATGTACAGGAGCTGCATGTTCTCACCTGTTGTGGGAGTGGTAAGACAGTATTCCATAGCAATGCAGTGACTGCATGCTAAGAACCATTCAGCTAGGGTGTTGTAGCTACACTTATTCATTAGCATTCATTAATTTGTCTGAATCCCTGGTGAGGGTCTGATGCCAACCAAGGTCAGGGGTCTACCAGCCTGTGTCACTTGCTCAGTGATCTCTTTCATGTTCCCTATCACGTATCCCAGTGAGCCACATCCCACATCAGCTGTGGTGGCATGGACAATGACTGAGTCATATGTGTCCATGCATCTGACTGACTTGTATGTTGTTGTTACAGTTTGGCCATGTGTTTCCATCTCATACATGTGATGTACATCAATGGGTAGGGGATAGGGTTGACTGTGTACATGTGGCAGCTGTGACATTACTACATGACACACATATTCCACAACTGTACCATAGAGGTGACTGACAACTGACCTTTGCACATGCTACCGAGTATTGAGATTACATTGGTGATTGACAGCACATAGGGCCAATGGTGAAAAGAGACATAGGTCCATAGGTTCGTACAGGGATATCTGCCCAGGGCATGTATCCACCTAGCCAGAATGTGCGTGCCTTTCAACATGCATTGTGAATCTGTCTTGCTATGCCCTTTTCCAAGGTTAGTATACTGTGCCTCTTTCTCACAGTGACACATAAGTGATACCCAGCGTAACCCTACAATGTCACATCCAGTCATTAATATCGCTCTTGAAGATAGTCACTGAGTCAGTCCACCTAACCTCTATTGGGATAATAATCAGGAATGAAGGGTGCCTCTGAGTTGTGAATGTGCCCCTCCACCATGTCCTATGTATATCACTCCTGAAGTTCAAGTATTTCCAGCATGTATCCTGGTGGGATCTGGATATTCTGAGATGCAGCATGGCCATTACGTGAGGGTATGACCTGGCCTTCTATGTCAGGCACAGATTGCCTATGAAGAGGCAGTATGTCACTGAGTACAGCTGCTGCTACTTTAACCAGTCAGTATGTGGCATCTGTTTGAGCACTTTGATCCCCTTGTCGAGGTACATATGTGGTAGCCCCAGTTGCTGCAGGTGTCTGGTAAGGTGCATGCCGACAGGTTCATCATAGTCAATTATGGGCATGATGAGGGATGAGTAAAGGGGCACAATGTCCTCCCCTGGCCTACATGTGGATCCCATGATGATGTGGCCCATATCACATGCTTACCTAACCACTTTGTCCATGTTGTTGTCAAATGGTAGAATGCTATCAACCTGCGTACCCCAAGGTCCATAATTCCTTGGCCTGCACTTACTGGATTAACACATATGTGGTACATTGTGGTCATTCAGTGTTTGACAAAGGGGATGACTATACTCTTTCTGTCATTCACGTTGAGGCCATGGCTGTGGCACAAGTCGTGTGTTTGCAAGAGTCCCTTTTGGAGGATGCGTGTGTTAGCTGTTGAGTTGATTATGGTGTTCGGTCTGCAGTCACCTGTGACTTGCTGAGCCACAGTACTTCCATGTTGGCCTGTACCTATGACAAACATATAATGAACATGACAGCCACTAGGACTTTGCCTTGTGGGACACCACTTGTACCAGGTTGGAGGCTGACATGGCTCCAGCAATTCTACCATGTGTGTTCTGCCCTTGAGCCACTGTGCAATACCCATAGTGACATAGGGGTTAATATGTACACTGGTGAGCTTCCTAGAATGCACAAGTGGGGTATTGTATCCAAGGCTTATGCAAGGTCCAGGTAGGCTGTGTGGACCTCCTACCCCTTGACAGTGGCCTTGGTGACTGTTTCAAACAAAGCAAACAGGTTTGATAGGCAGGATTTGCCATTGACAAAGCCAAACTGTGTATGGTGACATGTCTGTAGGTCCACAATATCTAGATATGTGAGGTTCTTGATGATTCTTGCCATAGCTTTGCAGACAAAGCTAGTCAGACATATGGGGCAAGTAGTGTCCAGGATCCGTGACGGCACCACCTGCATGTTGAGGGACCACTGTTGCTGTATGCCACTCTCTGGCCACATATCATGTATTAAGGCTGGGATTGAACAGTGGTGTTATGTCTCTGTGTAGCTCTTCTTGTGGTTCATGTAGGACACAGCCTGGGACACTGTCTGGTCCCATTGATGCAGTGTTTATTGCTTTGGGAAGGGCATCTCTTACCTGAGCATCTGTGATGTCAGGGGGGGAAGCACTGTGATGCGAGACATATGTTCCCTTTTGGTGTAGTAGGGAGAGAAGGCAGCATTGAACCTGTCCACTAGGATGATGGCAATGTCTGTGTGTTTTATATTTTGTGTGACATATTGTATTACCTCTGAGCATATCTGGGTAGTACCACCCAGGTTACTAACATAACTACAGGCAGCCTTGTCATTATCCTCAGTGGCTTGTGGAATCCTCTCTCAAAGATGGCCTTAGACAATCATATGGGTGCCTGTAGTTGTCTTCCAATACTCATCAGTGGTGCCTTCACATTTTGGGAGGTTGTTGTATCATGTAGTGGCACCATCCTTCTATTGTACAGTGTGTTTATGGCTGGTGTCCGGCACCCAGGACATCTGCCTTTGGAGAATTGGGTCATGCTTTCATATGTGGCTTCATGATCCATGCATTCCTGAATGTGTCCACAGAATGCCTCTATACAGGTATCTGCAGTCTGGTCCATATTTTCAACAGGCCTTGGGCCTTTGAAGGTTTCCACATCATTTATGAGGGGTGTGCACTTGCTTGACATGAGCTGTTGACAGACGTGCCGCCCTCCAGACAGAGCAAGGGGAGGGTCACAGTCAGCTACCTGTTGGGACGTACCTCCCTGGACCACATGGAAAGAGACACAGAGGAGCTCTTACAGCACCCTCTCAGACTCAGGTCTCCCACACAGCCTTCATGCTGACACAGGAGAGTTTAGATTACTCTGCAAACACCATCATACTGGGTGATGCCAGCTACCCAAACATAGACTGTGTATATTACACAGGCCACAATACCCAAGCTCTAAGGTTCCCATTGATCAGACATTCTTTGGCTATGGAACAGGTAACCAACCTTCCCACAAGAGGGGCAGATATACTAGAGCTGATCTTTACAAACATGAGTAAAAACAGCCCACCACTGGGAGTATATCCCTCATTGTTGCAATCAAACCATATACTAATCACACTGGTGTTCTGGATCCCCCACATATGCAAACCTCCAACACATCGATGTGTGTGTGTGGGAAATGTCCCTATTAGCAACCGTGACAGTATCGTACAGGATGCAGATCCCCCTTTTGAAACAGTGATGATGTCAGGACTGTATAACTATATCACCTGTAGTAAAGTCCTCCAGTAATTTGCATAGCGCACTCTGCTAATGTGTCTTTCTTCAGTGTCATAACGTAGTTAGGTGGGTGTTTGAATCCTGCAAAGGGAATGTATGAGTGTGGTTTATGTGTGTGCACTATGCTGGGAGGGTTAACTGCCTTTTGCCAACTGGGAGAACACACTCTACTACTCGGCTACTGCAGCACAGGGCAGATTCACATGACGGGAAGGCATCTGTTGTCTGCAGTGTTAAGATGCTTCACATTCACCAAGTGCACAGATATTGCCAACAATGTTGCAGACAGTTTAGGTGCAGGTACCCCCCCCCATTGTCCTACACACGTGTTATTAGTTATCCCAGATGACTGTAACCTCCCTATCCTCTCACATGTCCAGGTGAGAGCCACCCTCATCATTGCAGAACACATATCATCACTGTTACGAAATGGTATCCCTGGATGTGTGCTACATTCACCCCTGGAGGACATAGCACCACATGACAGACTGATATTAATCCCTGGCCATACTACAGGATATGTACCTGAACAGTGCCATACATACACAGTGGTCCCACACCAATGAGGAGGAACCTCTACTGACCCTGGGAACTACTGCATCATATGCACAACTGGCCTTGTGTTCTAAGCTATGGAAGTGTTAGTTATGGCCCACATGTACAACAATATTACATATGTTTATATTTCATGACTATCTACACACAACCTATCTCATGGACATACCTATAGATAGTGAACTATGATACATTTGGAGGTGTCACAGTATACACAGGATTAACCTGCTACTTTGCATTACCTGTGTTTGTGGCAGCTTTTGGTGTGTCACTCGTGCTGCTTGAATTTTGCTGCTGTTGCTGCTGCTGCTGCTGTTTTGCTGCTGGCTGTCTGTATATTTTCTCTTCTCTCTCTGTCTCTCTCTCTCTCTTTCTCATTAGGTTTGTGCAATGACTGTATTGCATGAGTGGAGTGTGGGTACTGAATACTTTTGTAGGTATCTGCATAGGTCCATGTGATGGCCTCTGCACCAATTGTAAGGCAGCATTTGCTAATTGCAAGAAGCTGGGTGTGTACTAATTGCATGTCTCACTGTGATTTCAGGACACTGCTATAAAAGGGTATGTGAGATAGGCGTTGCCCTTTCAGATTGTAGGGCGTGGACCATGCTGGTATGCTGTTGACAGTGTTCTGTGAGTGTGAAGGTTAGTACATCTCCCATGCTTCATGCTGTGTTGTAGATTCAGGTTGCTGCATTTATCTTGCCTGTTCCCTGTAGTGAGTGTGTATGCATACTGACACCTACAACTATATGTCATATGTATTGCTATATAAATATATATATATATATATATATATATATATATATATATATATATATATATATATATATCTGTGTACATATACATACTTTCATATATGTACATTAGCTGACATTATTGGGTACAAGCTAACAATTAGCAGGGCTGTTTCTGTTAACACTACTCTAGTATGGGAATCCAGTAATTGGGACTATAAAAGTCTGCCTGACATGCTTTGGGTAGTAGACATACTATATTGCCTTTATCTTCATTCCTACTATTACATGTTCCACTTATTTAGCACTATATTCCTGTATGAGAGTCATGGCTTAGTGGTAGGTCATACAGACTAGTGTTACAATGGTCTTGTGGTAGGGCCTACTAGTATGCTCATATTCTGCTTTTGAGTTGAGTATAAGGCCTATCAATCACAGTGCTGGAGGCACCTTTAAGCAGTTAAAGGGCTTAGTAGGTCTCACAGGAGCCAGGCTGTGTTGCAGATTCTGGTTGCTGCATATATCTTCACTGTTTCCTGTAGTGAGTGTGTATGGCTACTGAGACCTACAACTATATTTCATATGTATTACTATATATTTATATATATGTATGTGTAGATATACATACCTTCACATATGTACATTACCTTACATTATTATGTACAAGCTAACAGGTAGCAGGCCTGTTTCTGCTCACACTGAACTAGTATGGGAATCCAGTAATTTGGCCATTAAAACTCTACCTGACATGCTTTGGATAGTACATCTCCTATATTACCTTTATACTGATTCCTACTATTACATGTTATATTTATTTTAGCAGTGTGTTCTTCCAAAGCAGGCATGGCTTAGTGGTAGGTCATACAGACTAATGTTACCAAGGTCCTGGGTTCGAGACTGACAGTGGGAATTTATTTTTCTTAGCAAACTTTCAAAGTGAGTACAGGACCTGTCAATCAAAGTGCCATAAAGGCACTTTTAAGCACTAAACCAGGTCTGCGCTGCGTTTGCGGAGCTCACGATGCACTGGCGGTGAGCTCCGCTACACAAGCGCACACCAGCTATTTTCTTTGAAAGAAAAGAAAAGGGGTGACAGGAAAGTGGTGAAAAAGGGGTCACAAAGAGGGTAAGACAGTAGGGAAAGAAGCGTGGGATTTGCAGGAAGGGTGTAGGTAAGGCCCATAGATGCCCATGTCTTTTGCAGCAACAGCTGTATATTTCTATGTATTTTGGTAAGACATTTGAAACCTTCCACCTCTGAGAGAGGTGTCAGGACAACATTAATATTTGTTGTACAGCCAATTGTAATTAACAGTTTAGATGTCCAGCGGACATGTGTGCGACATGGACAGCTATGTATGGGGCGTAATTTTTTGTGGGACAGAGTGCCCTTTTTTTTTTTTACAGGTGAGAGTGGTATGACAGGTGAAGGAAGTCGGTAAAGCTGGGGAGGTAGGTTGGGTAGGTTAACAGACAAGACAGACAAGACGCATACAGGGACGGTGTATGACACACGTGGGGGTTACACAATTGACGGGACGGAGGTTGGGATATCCGAGATGCACGAGCCCACAGATGGCAACAGTGGAACTGATATCCCCACCCATAGGCAGTTGCCACTGTTCCTTCACAGCCCAGGACGGGCTGTGCTGGGGCTGTGGCGGGGCAACGGCCGGGCCGTTAGCTGTGCCACACGAGCCTCAAGCTGGCGTGGGGTCCAAGAACAGTGTCTTGGATCTCCCACGCACCACAGACCGGACACGCGGAGGGTGAGTGGAGAACCCCTCCGGCCACACTTGCAGAGGGGACGGGCCCCATCCCCTGCAGCGCTTCCACCCGAAGGTGGCACAGGGCCACCGGAGGGTCCGCCTGGGCACTAGTGCCAGGTGCAGTCGCCAGCTGAGGTGGGAGAGGTGGGTCCGCTGGGACCTGCCTTCCCAAGCGTTCTAGGTTTGTGAGTAGTTATGTTAGTTTGGGTTAGTGGCATTTTATTCCATTCAGATTAGTTGTAACAGCATGCATTGGTATTCCCATCAAACAAACACCCAGATATGAACACCATTGAACAAGGGGCATATCAATATCACATGCATTATTTGAACAGCAAAACACAGTCAAACGACATGCAGGGTTGATTAATGGCAACAGGCCATCAGATTTGCAGGTATGAACAGGGCACATGCACGAACAGACATGCATATATGTTTGTAACGGACAAATGTCCATGATTAATGAAATGTTCACATACCATTATTTAGTGGATGTTGTTATATGGAATTATATAGGGTTGGGTGGGGATAGAAAGTGATGACACATTCATATGTTACACATTGATTCACATTTCTAATAGGTACACAATTAAGTTGAGGCTGATGTTTCAAAATAATCTTTATTTGACTGTCATGCTACACATGTTACACATACATCACTATCCTACTTATTTTGAATTTGATCAGATACATCATCCTGCTACACTTTGATGACAGGACAGGGGAGAACTATGGCTGTTTAGTCTGTCAGATAATCATTCATTCTATCTGCAAATTGTTTACTGTTATCACCATATACAGATTTTGAACTAGACATTCCAGATTCAGACACACTGAAATCAGTTTGGGATGTTAATTTGTACTTCCCACATGCATTTAGTTCTGTGGAAACACACTGAGGCTTATATATTCAGGGTTATTACTACTTTATTTATTCATACATGAGCCTTTCTGTCACTCTCACACATTCTGCAACTTCACAGTTCAGGTTGGTACTTCTAGGCTTTGTTCACATATCAGACCTGTGGTGATTCAAACACTTTCCAACAGCCTCACTTCTGTCATGATTCAGCATTTCAACAGGGGATATATCTCACATGTGACTACCTCAGATTCTGAAGCTGTACTCTTGAGACTACTGCAGGTTACAGTATATTTAATTAATGATGGGACATCTGTATTACAGCACTGTTTAATTCTATCAATTATATTTCCAGTTACACTTGCATACTGATGAACTTGTTGCAGCCATACCTGCAGACTTTCAATTCCTGCTTGCACATTATATTACTTTTAATCAATACACTGCACTGTTCTGATACATGGTACATAATAATATTTATTTACAAGTACTGGGTGGGGTTACTAACCTGCATGGTGGCGCAGCCGCACCAGCCTTCTGGCGTGCATCTCTTGATTCATAGAGCGGACACCTGCAGCTGTAATACAAAGGGAATGATATTGGACTACTGATATCCATGGAATCAGCTGGTTGAAATCGTTACATACATGAGTAAAATGTGACTTACTCAGTAGTGGGCGTTGGGCATTTGCCGGGCCTCCTGGATCCAACGGTTCAATTGGTCCTGCTTGCGTCTCTTCAGGTCCGCATGGTGGTGACGGACCTGCTCACCAGTGCGTGGAATGCCAGTAGCACTGGTCAGATCACGAGCCAACCGTCCCACGCCTCTGCCCTATACTCCCCATGAGACCTGGCCCTGCATGAGTTGGGCCTCGTGATTATGGACAAGGAGCCAGACCATGTATCTGGACTCCTCAACGCCCAACGCTGTGCTCGAAAGCAACGTCCCTCACCTACTCCACTCATGCTGACTGCAAGTCTGTTCTACAATCAGTTATGCTGTGTATTCCCGCCTATGGGGCTTATATATGCCGCTTTTCCGCACATTTCTCTGATTGGCCGTTTTGGAATTGTATCTACTTCACTGAAAATGCTTTCTCATGCTCCATTCTGGGTTTTATCCCATATATATGCTATTTCTGCATTTCTAGGTATTGCTGTCATGGCTTGGTGGTTTAGTTCCTTGACTCTAGTGCATGGTATCCTGGGTTCGAATCTGGCAACTGATTTTTGCTTTTACTGACAGAAATGAGTTGAGGACCTGTCAATCAAACATGCCAAAAGCACTTTTAAGCACTTTAAACCAGGTCTGCGCTTTGCGGAGGTAACGCATGCGCACTGCCAGTTAGCTTGTGGGAGCGGCGCGCAAACAGTGTGCGCTGGGATAAACCTTAATTGGCTAGTGACACACATGTTCAGCTAAGCACAGCTAGTTGCAAACAGTTTCAGCCTGTTAAACCGGTGCTTAGCAACGGGCACGCAGTTTGCAGCTTTTGAAACACTACTCAGCTACGGGCAGTCTATCTCACAGCAACTTAGCTATCAGTACATTTCTGACTATTTTTATTATTGTGTTACTTCAAAATATATGCTCCATTTCATTCCATTTTACAAAAGGGAATACTTTTACATTTGTACAATACTGTCAGGGGGCTTTTTAGTGCTTATTTACAAAAAAAAAAAAAAGGTTGTTGTGGGGGCTCGAACCCTGCCTGCCTACTCTTAGGCCGGCAACTTTACCGCTAAGCTATTACTTCTTGGCTTACTTTGCATATTTAGTTCTTATATCCTTTTCCACTGATTGCTAACTGTGATTGCGCTAGTAGCACACCCGCGCACACAGTAGCAAACATTTACGGGGTTTTAAAAAAAAAAAAAAGGTTTTAATTTAATTTTATAACATCTCTTCACTTTATACTGTGATGGTCTATCGGGGCATGTGTTGTGTAGTGTGTTTATTCACATTTCCATGGCCTCTCTCGTGGCTGTTTACTTTCAGCCATTCTAGTCTTCCGGGGGCGTGTCCGCTTACAGGGCTTAGCCTACGGACACGCCTCCTACTCTCTTACACGGACCGTGTAAGAGTTACTAGTGTGATTCAGCATGCCTCATGCACCTCATGCATATGCATGACATGCTGACATCACACAGTTTCACTGCAGCCTCCGTGTAAGAGTTATAACTCTTACACGGAGGCTTCCTGAATTTGGCCCAATATCCATTAAAGCAGAGGGAAGTGGGCATACAGTTGTAAGAGCAATGCCTTAAACCAAGGAAAGGAGATTAATTGACATTTCTTCATAGGTGTATTAGGGAGTAAAGCACTGGCTAAAGGAAGGGAAAGTGAAGTGAAGAGCAGGGATAGCCAGAAAGGGACAGTGAAAAACAAAGACAATGAAAGAGCACCTCAAGTAGGTAAGTATATGTGAGATAGAAAAGACAAAAGCAAAGATGGAACTGTATGTTGCCATTAGTCATTTTAAAGAACAAAATGTTCTAAAAGAACTCCTAAAACTACAGGTATAAGCGGTAATGTCATGTGATGTGATAGAGGTCTTAGAATAATTCATGAAACATTTAAGGAAACTAGTGGAAAGACCAGAAAACATTTTAATGATGAAAAAATGAATAAAACTGTACTTAAAAACTGAAGAAAAAGTGAGGGTGATTGCTGTTCTCAAGGTAATGAGTAGTACAAGAAGCGGGAATCTTTCAACCTATCATCAAAGTGGTAGTGGTGGGGAAGATTGTGGGATAGCTTCTGAGGGGAATGCTTTAAGTATGTAGAAGATTAAATGGAACAAAGCCAATACCACATGAACTCTTTGCAGGAATAGTATATATTAAATGACTTTACTAAACGTAAATGTTTAGGACCAGGGAGGTGCTTTTGAAATGGCTGTACTAAACTTGAGCAAAGCATTTGACATATTGCATAAAGGGTTAATAGGCACTTAAAAATATTACAGGCGATTGGCCAACAGACCCCCCTCCCAAAAAACTTAAATAAACTCTGGCGATTGGCATACATAGGATCATAGGAGGTTACTAGGCTAATAGCCGTAGGGCCCTTACAAACCTAGCCAAGAACAGCCCCCTTTCCCAAGAATATCAAGGTATTAAGTGGAACTAAGTCAACAACAACTGGCCCTGTCCAAGAGGGACACAGGTGAAACCCACAGAGTGAGTCTGAAATTCCCATCCAATTATCCAAATTACCCTTAAACAGGGTCAGCGAGGGGCTCTGCTTCAACCTTCAAGGAGTAAAACATCATTGTTATAAAAGCAATATGTATATAAAATATAAAACACATGATCAATGAATCAATAAATCAATAAATCAATTAGCAAAATGAAAGCGATATAAATTGAATCAAGTGCCTCCAATTACATTGTGAATTTAAGCCCAAAGGCATTAAAGTGCCATACTTCAAAATGTAAACAGTTTCCTTATATAATAATTTATCTTTAAGTAAAACATTTTCCCCAAACCTAACTACCACCTGCACAAGAACAGTAACCTGTTAAACTGAAAAATCACCCTGATGATATTGTTTAAAGTACAAGGCAATGAGGTTATCAAGTTGTTGTCTCTTAATGTCCCTAATATGCTCCTGCAACCTCAACCTTAAAAGCTCTTTTACTTTCTCCTATATAAAAAAGTTGCAAGGTTTAAATTTAGCAGGGATAGTATATATCAAATTACTTTAATGAGCATAAATGTTTAGGACCAGGAAGGTGCTTTTGAAATGGCTGTACTAAACCTGAGCTTCTTACTGTTGTTATCGGGTTTTAAATTGAGAATGTCAATTGAATGCTTCTCATTTGGATACTCTGTTGGGGGATATCAATGATAAATTAAAGTCTCATGAACAGGACTTAGTGGAGAAGAAGAAAGTGAAGTTAAATAGTGACCTCTGTGATTATAATAATGGTAGAAACTTTTTGTGGAAGACCAGTCTGAAGGCTCACTGACAGGAACTCACGTACGTCACAACGAAGGTTTTAAAAAGCAGCAGATGGTGTCATTTGCCTCTGCAGAAGGAACTGGATATACCATAATTTGGGAAAGTCATAAAAACGCCTTTCTCCCCTCCAACCAACACAAGAACTGGAGTTCATGAACAAAAATTTCACAATCCCACTGGTAAAACAAACAACCAGATAACAGCTGTAAGAAGCGGGGGAGAAATGCTAACGGGTTTAATAGTATGATGGTTACAGAAGGACAGTCACAACAATTAGAGAACATGTGAATGTGGAGGAAGTAAATTTGAACTCCATGGTAATTAATTTATCTGGACATGAAAAGACTAATGAACAATTAGCTGTCTTAAATTTAGGATTGAATTTTGTTCCAACTGTTTTACCGCATCTGCATGTTTTGAAAAGTGAAATTTTTCAGCTAGTTTTTTAAATTACATTTAACATATTTCTTTTCTCTTAGAAGAAATAATATTGGTGCCAATACTTGTGATTCTTTTCTGTGATTATCATATTCTCACGTACAAGCCCACATCAGATTGTCAAAACAATGCACACAGCACCCACCTCACATAGCACGCAACACACATAGACTAAAGTATGCTGAGGCACTTGAAAACAATCTTCCTAAACAACAAAGATCACCTAGATTGCCTGTTGTCAAAGCTATGCTTCAGCAAGCCCAGAGGCACTCAGAAAAAAACACCTAATATCACACATTCTGTCACTCTCAGTGGAGGCCCAAACACTAAGCCCCTAAGGTAAGTACTTCCAAAGACTCTCATCATAGGGGACTCCATTTTAAGATACACTGATGCCCCTCTAACCAGTCTGAGCAAGGAAAAGATAATTGTATAACTGTTAGCTGCTTTTCTGGAACCAGGATCCACCAAGTCATGCATGCACTCAAGTCATTACACCACAGGTACCTGTATGATTCCATCATAGTTCATGTAGGTGTAAATGACCTGAGATGTAGCTCCTTGCACTATATGAAGAGAGCCATTATGGAGCTTTCAGACTATGTGTCTCAGGCTGGTATGAGCCTAGAACTGAAGAGCATTTTACCATCACCATTGATGATGCCACATTGCTTTCCCAAGGATGGTCTGCACTTTTCTCTCTAGGCTTTCAAATGCTGGTTAAAACTTTATCCATCCCCATTGTGCCTTTTTTAGGCAATGCCAATTGACAAACCTGCTGACATAGCAAAATCAAATCAACTGAACCTCAAGGTGTTACTTTTCAATGCCAGGAGCCTACATAAAAAAACTACAGTCCCTGCAAGCCCTCCTCACACTTGAGAATATAGACAGCTGTGCAGTTATTGAGACATGGTTTAAAGCAGCAGACAGTACCTTAGCAGTGCAAGGTTTCAGTGCCTCCCACACTTTTAGACCAGTGGCTGCATAAACAAGGGCTAAAAGCTGAGGTATCTCAGTATACATCAATAACAAGCATACCTCTAGGGTGGTCAAGCAGGATAATGTGCTGGAGTTCCACCATGTGCAGATCACCACAGACAAAATCTCGTACCATATCCTAGCCAGCTACTGGTCACCCTCCATGTCCCAAGAAGCTCATAATGCATGCTTGGACCTACTGGTGACATTTACCATTCAACCTAACACCCTACTCATGGGAGACTTCAATTACCTCTGTATAGACTGGGAATCCTACATAGCTTTAAAGCTACAGGCACAGAGATTCCTGGACTTTGTAAAAACAAACAATGTTGTCCACAAGATGTTCCAACATACTGGACCTTGTGCTCGCAAATATGGGAGAATGCAGCACCCCCCCCCCCAAGTCTCATCCTACCTGGTAAGGTCCGACCATAAAGTTGTCTCCTGTGAAATCAAAATCAGTTCTGTAATCCCATAAAAAACAGCAACAGTTAGGAGCTATTCCAAGACAAACTACTCTTTATTAAGTGATGGTTTGTCAAAATTCAATGCCCCTCCAAACCCTGAGAACACAGCAGCCTATCCTGACTTGCTCTCTGAAATGTTGTACAGCCATGTCAATGGCTGCATAAAGGCTGCTATACCTACCAGAAATAAGCCCAGGACTAGCCCCAGAAACAAACCACCATGGTAGTATCCCACATTAAACAAAATATACAACAAAAGGAAAACAATATGACACAAATCAAGTAGGGTAATTCCCATGAAAATAAAAACTCTCTCATCAAACTAAATAGGCAACTAAGAGGGCTAATTAGGTCAAACAAAGCCACTTTTGAGGTTAAGATAGCCTCCCAGGTGAAATATAGCCATAAGGCCTCCTACATCTATGTCAGAAATCTCAGCAGCAGCACTTAACAGTCTGATGAACTGGTGGTTAATGATGCCACATTCACTGAGCCTGAAGATATTGTGAACCTGTTAGTGGACAAATTAATTTCCAGCTTCTCCCCCTCTCACCTTCAACTATCCCCCCCAAAATACACTCAAAATAACCCCTCCATCTATAACTAGGGTACATGTACTGGCTGCACTCATTGAAGCCAAGAACATGGCCTTACTGGGCCCCAGTAATATCCCAGGATGCCTCCTGAACAGTCTAAAATATAACTTATCAGGACCCCTGGAGTCATTATTTAACTATAGTCTTAAAATGCACTTTACTTCATGTGAAGGACCTTTGTAAGTGAGGGCCTTCAACATATCTTGGAAACTACAGACTTCAACATATCTTGGAAACTACAGACCAATTAATTTGACTAGTCTTATCTGCAAAGAGATGGAAAAAAATTATCATGGAAATTATCAGCAAGGGCATAGGAGACCTCCAGACACTGGATCCATCCCAATCTGACTTTGCCAAAAGAAGGTCATGCTTACTGAATCTGGCTGACTTCTTTGAAAAGGTAACTAAGGCAATGGATGAGGGGAAAACTATGCATACTGCCTACCTAGATCTGGCACTCAGATATTCTCAACAAACTTATAGAACTAGGCATGAATCACTTTATGACATGCGGGATAGCTAGCTGGCTCACTGATAGGACCCAGGAGGTTATAATTAGTATGGCCACCTCCATAAACAAGCTGGTCACCTGTGGAGTCCCCCAGGCTCTATGCTAGGCTCACACCTCTTTGGCATCTACTGCTCTGATGTCAAAGACCTCTGGCTAACCAAGTTCACAGATGATTGCAAACTGTGAGCAGTCATTGAATTCCCCCCAAGATGAGAACACACTTCAGAAAGATCTAATACAGACAAATGTTTCGTGCTAAAGGCATGGCTTAAAACTCAGTACCAAGAAATGTTTTGGGAAGTCTGCCACCCCTGGTAACTACATCATCGATAAAACCTTTTTTCAAAGTTGATTCACTGGTCAGGGATCTGGGAGCTCATGTAGGCAGTAACCTGGCCTTTGACCAACATGTGCCCCAGGTAGTAAGAAAATACTTCTATGTTTCACAACTTATAAGCAAGGACATGGCATCTAGGTTCAAAGAGGTCATCATATTACTGTACTCGACCCTCATCAGACCTATCCTAGAGTGTAATGTCCCTTCGGTATGAATCTGACCAGACACATACAGCAACTGGAACATCCACAAAGGTTCTTTACAAAACAAACACAAGGAGTAAACACAGTGTCCTACCTCAAAGCCCTGTCTCCTTACTTTGTGTCATACAGTCTTCTGAGACATTATCTTTGCCAGGTATATAAGACATCCCTGGATCCTCTTTTGATGAACTTTCTGCACATCCACAAAAAACAGCATCAGAACTACTCAATTAAAAGACCTACATTTTGCTTATGACATAAATAGGACATGTTGGAGAGACATCTATCTTTCTCAGAGAATTCCCATTTTCTGGAACAGGCTCCCCATCCATGTGAAGCAGAGTTTCTCCATCCCTATTTAAGCACAATGTTGGCTCAATGGATGGGTAATTGAAAATTCATCCCTGGTCTAGTGCCTATGATGGACACAGGCAGTAAATCCCCCCTATGTAAATCAAATTTGTGGGTTACATTTGGGTTGCCTGGCTAGGCTTACAAGGGCTCTAGTGGTTGTTAAATTAGCAGACACCTATGAACCTCTGAACAGAACTTGTATTTTTCCTGCCATTTTTCTTAACCTAGTATTCTGTTTTTAACATTTGCTTTTAATCTCTTACAGACACACAAAAGTCTGCTTTTGATCTGTTTGTATAAACTACAAAAATTATGAACAGTATAACTGTGCTGACTGGAAATCAGAGTAACAATCACCAGCATAACACATGGAATTTCATAGGTTCATAGGTGTGTACTATGCTAATGGCCTTGGAGCCTTTACAAGCTTAGTCCATAGGATTACCCTGGCATCGTGCCACCCGACCTTAGTTTCCAGTGCCTCTGTCGAGTAGAGCCACTGGAGTGATCCCTGGGGTGAATTTTCTGTTTCCCACTCACTCATCAAGATTTATCTTCAAGAGAGCCAGTGACGTGCTCTGTTTGACATGTATGGGAAGTCTATTCCATAGCATGGACAGTCTCTGGGTTATGAACCTGTCCATCCAGCACGTTCTGTTGATTGTTGTAATAAGGTTGAGGTCTCTGGAGTGTGTGGCGTGTAGGGATTGGGATTTCTTTAGATATAGCATTTCTAACAGAGCTGGGTCAAACGTGACTTTATAAGTCAAGCAGAGATCACCTCTAAGTAGGCGATATGAGACAGAGATTTCAGCACTTCAGTAAATGTAGATCAGTAGTTTTGCCTTTAGTCAACAGTATAGGGCAAACAAAATACAGAATCCAGTTCTGCTACCATGTTGTACATGCCGAGTATAAGCATGATGCATGATATCATGTGTCATGGTTCTGGGGTTAGAGTTCATGCAAGTTGGAGAGACACATTATTTATTTTTTTTTTAAACAAGAAACATATTTATTAAGTTATCACTTATGACATAGCCAATCATACATTTATATAAATGAAAACAAACCATATTGACATAATCTTAGTTGCAGGCATTATACATCACATACCATACTGACATAATTTTAGTTGCAAACATTATACATCACTTGTAATCTATTCAATCATTGTCCATCAAACATTACATAGCTCATTTAAATCCTGGTTTATTTTAAACCTCATTCCCCTCCTGTATGTATTGTTCCCACAATTCCCATTTTTTTCTGTGTAATTTGCTCCTACCCTTTTCTAAATATCGCAATTCCACTTGTTTTGCCTCTGTTATTAGATCCATTACTTCTAGTACAGCTGGTTTAGACATAGATTTCCATTTCCTAGCAATTGCTTTTTGGCAACCACCATAATTAGACTCAGCAAGGCCTTACTGTATCTAGGCAATTCTGATTCGTTTTCATAGCTCAGAATAATCATGTCTCTAGATACACCAATTTGCACACCCAGTATCTTAGAAGAGACACAAATAAATCAGAGCTACACAATATGTTCTCGTATGACCCATCATTTTATATATAATTGTGCATTTATTTCTCTCAGAATTCTCTTCATATTAAAAAAAAAATAAAAGACTATTTATATCAACAATTGGAGACTGACACTACCAACCAATAAAAATAATTTCATTGATATTATATAATGTATGCATTTACCGAATTCTTAAATTAAGTAGATTTGTAGATATCAGTAAATATTACATCATCAGATAGATAGACAAGAAAGAAACAACA
Organism: Protopterus annectens; assembly: GCF_019279795.1. NCBI lineage: Eukaryota > Metazoa > Chordata > Ceratodontiformes > Protopteridae > Protopterus > Protopterus annectens. The sequence continues at coordinate 1,355,105,773 of NC_056743.1, read as the reverse complement.
TAAACATACTGTTTATTCAATGCTTAATTTTCACTTTTATTTAAGTCCTGTTATTTGGTTTATGCATAGCATTATCTGGGAGTCACAACAAATTATTATATATTTTACTGGCTGAAAGAAAAGAGATTGCCACTCTTATTGATACCAATGGGAGGCTCAGACTACATTACAGAATTTTTTCAGCTGAGATCCAAAATACAAAATCTCAGCTGATTATCTGCTAATTGCTCTAATGGTAACATTTCACACCTCCAGGTAAACTGCTTTCACAGGAAAGAGGGCAAGAGTGACAAAACACTTGCCTGTAAATGCAATTTATAGATAGAACTGTAATATGGAAAACCGTGGTTCAAAAATATGTTATGATTTACTGCCCAATTACTTCTTAACATAAACACTGATAGGGATCTATAGCATCCCCAGCACCCCCTCTAAATCCATCTATGATTAATATATGTTTCCTTCGATTTCTATGTATTCGACCATTATTGCATGTTGTTTCTGTTCTTAAAGTAGTGTTTCATTTAAACTGTATGTATTAGATCATTATTGTGGTGTTTTCCTTACTTATTTGAACATTACTGTATGTATCTTTTATTTGAAAAAGGATCTTTCTTACCCATTTAGATTATCTCAGACAAAAAAATAAAAAAATAAAAAAATAAATAATAATTCAAACACGCAATCACTCTTATCCACTTTGCAGTCAGTGAAGTGTTAAGTAACAAACAGAACTCAGTGAATTTAAACTCTATCTACTCTACAGTTATAGTGTGAGGTAACTGACTTTTTCAGATAAAATGTAGTACCATGTACAGTTTGGCAACAGATGTTTGCATGGCTGACAAGTACTGCTCCTCTCTCTCCTCTCTCCTCCCTCTCTCTCTCTCTCTCTCCCTCGTCTTCTATTTTTCATTTTAGAAATCTACCTGTGTCATTCTTCAAACACCTGCTCAGAAGTCATTTACAAATGTTTTAAGCAAATTAACATGTTTGTTCTCCTTTGGACTTTAAATCCAAAAGGAAGATGCCGTATGTGGAGGTCCTGTGGCTGTGGAGCTGTGAATGTTTTGTGGGTGTTATTTTTCCACTGACATTTACTGATATGGACTGAGGATATCAATGGCCAACACAATGCGCAACACAATGCGTCTGAAATTCTCCAGGTGCAACTAACACTAGGTAAGACTGCAATCCAAATTGTAGCTTGCTACAGATCCCACACTATGTCCCAAAATTCTCATTACATCTTTCTAAACATACTGGAAAATATTAAGATACAACCAAACACCCTAATACTGGGTGATTTCAACTACCCTGCCGTTAACTGAGAAAACTACTCGTGTACCAATACCTTTGCCCAACGGTTCTTGGAATTCATAAATTCCATCTCCCTGGATCAACTAATCCATAGTCCCACCAGGGGCTCCAATATCCTAGACCTAGTCATTACCAACATGGGAAATCGATGCTCCACACCTATGGTCACCCCCTCGTTGGTCAGATCTGACCATAAGCTAATCAACCTTAACATCCACATCCCACCCCCCAGTAAGGAAACCTCCATAAAAAACTTCTCCAAAGCCAACTTCATGCTACTCAAGTCAGAAATGACAAACTTCATGACACCCATACAGACGAGAACTGAAAGTTCGACTGCTGAATCCTACACTAAGGTACTGTACGAGCACATCCACTTGTGCATGAATCGTGCCATCCCAAACAGAACCAAGATGCTCTCCTTCAAAAAAAGGAAGCCAATCTGGTGGTTCCCTGCCATAAACAAACTTTACAACAAAAGGAAGAAACTGTTGCAGAAAAGAGGAAAATCCTAGGATGTAAAAAACCTTACCAACCTCAATAAGAAGTTGAGATCCCTCATAAAATCCTCCAAAGCTAGTTACAAAAATAAAATTGCCAAAGATTCCAAAGACAACCACAAGGCATTCTATAACTATGTCTAAATGGCAATGCTCAGATCTGCTCTGAACTACAACAGAATGGCATTAAATATACTGATCCCAAGGATATTGCCAATATCCTGGCAGATCAATTAAGTGCCAGCTTCACCCCCCTCTCACTCCCTAAACGGCCCATCTCAATAACGGAAGATTGCCAAATTCCGGTAATAACGGTGACACAGGTAAAAAATGCACTCGCCAAAGCTAAGAATACAGCATCTATGGGACCAGATGACATCCCAGGCTGTGTACTACATGAACTACAAAATGAACTGCCACCTACCTAAGTTTCATGTTTAATCATAGCTTTACCTCAGGCTTCATGCTCACTGAGTGGTGCACAGCTACAGTTATCCCAGTCCACAAGGGGGGGACCACCTTGGATTCCCGAAACTACCGCACCATCAGTCTGATGAGCCTCATCTGCAAGGACATGGAAGGTATTATTATGGAACTTATAAACAAAGACATTGGCAACCTTCAATCACTGGACCCCACCCAGTTTGGGTTCGTGAAGAGCCGATCTTGTCTCCTGAACCTGATTGACTTCTTTGAATCAATTTCCAGAGCCGTGGACGAGGGTAAGGCAATCCACACAGCCTATCTGTAACTTGCCAAGGCCTTTGACACCATCCCCCACTCTGGAATCATAGATAGACTTACTAAGCTGGGCATTAATCCCCACATCACTCGATGGATTGCCAACTAGTTTACTGACAGAACCCACACTGTAAAAGTAGCCGACTCCAAATCCAGCTCCAGACAAGTGACAAGTGGAGTACCTCAGGGTTCAGTCCTGGGACCGCTCTTGTTTGGCATCTACTTCTCTGAAGTACAGGTCAACACTAAGGGACTCTGGTTAACAAAGTTCACAGATGACTGCAAACTGGAAGCTATTACTGAATCCCCAAATGATGCAGATACTCTACAAAAGGGCCTTACAGAAACAGATGCTTGGTGCCAGAGCCATGGGCTCAAGCTCAATACCAAGAAATGTTTAGATATCCCCTTTAGGAAAAAACATGTATCCGTGAATTACCATATAGGTGGTAGTACACTAAACACCGAAAGTGTGATAAGGGACTTAAGGACACAGGTGGACAGTGGTCTCACCTTCGATAACCACATCGCCACAACAGTGAGGAAATCCTTCTATGTGGCACACCTCATCACTAAGGGCTTTTCATCCAGGAAAACGGAGGTCATTGTCCCACTGTACTCATTCCTCATTAGACCCATTATAGAATACAACGCCATGTTTGGTATGTACCCCTCAAGACATCTGCAACAACTGGAAAGGCTGCAGAAATAACTCAGTATAAGAATCACAGGCCTAAAGCAGATGCCCTACGCTGACCGCCTTAAAAAACTCCAGCTATACTCTGTTGCATATTGTCTACTCAGAGACGATCTCTGCTTAACATACAAGGCCATGTCAAACCCAGAGCTGTTGGACATGCTACACTTAAAGAAATCCCAATCCCTCGGAGCCACATGGTCCAGGGATCTAAACCTTGTCATCACAATAAACAAAACATGCTGGAGGGATAGGGTCCTGACCCAGAGACTCCCCAGACTCTGGAATAGACTGCCCATACATGTCAAGCAGAGCGTCTCTTTGGCCCTCTTAAAAAGGAACCTTGATGATTGAATGGGAGAAAGGAAATTCACCCTAGGGATCATGTCATTCGCCCTGCTAGACAGGGGTCCAGGGAAGTAAATAGTGTGGGAAGAAATAGCCAGGGAATTGTTATGGCTAGGCTTGTATAGGCCCTAGGGCCGATAGCCTAGTACCAACCTATGAACCTATGAACCTATGGGACATGCAGATGGAAGATGCTGATGCAAGTTTATGTCTCTGCATCTCGAGCAAATTTCTTTATTTATCAAAGAGGCATCTCATTTAAATGTCATTTCTGGGGGACTTGTGGACATTAGAATTGTTTAGTGGAGGCTGCAGTATTCTGATCCAAGTTTCTATAATTTATACAGGGGAATGTTTTTACTTAGTTTTTTCAGTATCTGTTGTTATAATCTATTTTGAGTGCTTCTTAAACATGATCTTTGGCATCTAACACTTATCCATAGAGTAGTGAAGCACTAGGTTCAGTTTCTGATTATTTTTGTCCACGAATTTTTCTAATTTTATAGATGTCCACAGATTATGATTTTTGGGCAGTTGTTGAATCAGGACTCTGAGATACACCAATTTGAATGCTTTCTTTGTATGCTAATTGTAATTGGCTTTGCAAAGCCAGTTACACTGCAATACTCTTTTGTACTTGTTTCATGTTTTCACCTGTTTTATTATATGCAAAAATTGGTAGCAAGTTGTAGTGCTATTTTGTAACCTTATTTTGCTATTTTCTGTATTTAAGGTTGTGTGAAGATCTAATTTACTATAGATTTTAATAATTTTACCTGTAATTTTTTTTGTTACAGCCATGATCATTGTTCAATTTTTTGTAGATGTTAAATGCTTTGGGGATAAAGCACTCTAATGGACTAGAATGTGATATGAGACATAAAGGGTTGTAATGGTGGTGGGAGATGGAATGATTAGAAAGGATGAGAAGAAACCCGAAGAGATTGTAAAAGCATACCACAAACATTAATATATTAAGATGCATAAATAATACCAGAAAGTAGAAAAGTAACATAGTTCTAAACAGTCATCTTTACAATGGTAATATTTAAAATTTTGAATCCAGTATTATATTTCAAAATAGTTTAAATTCAAGTTCATTTAAGTACTTTAACCTGAAGGACTATATAAAACATGAACATGCAAAAAGCCGACTATATAGAATCACCGAACTAGATTTTTATTCCGTGTTAGCAGATTTCTGAGAAAAAACATAATGCCAAAATAATATGTATTTCAAGAACATAAAATTTAGATTAAATTAAACCTTCAAAATAGTGTTAATAGCTTGAATATTTTGTAAGTCTGTAAGTCCTAATACCCATGCATGGTAGAGGAACTAGTCTCCAAAGGATACTGACAGTCTTACATCCACACTAAAGAAGCCCTGCAAAAGCAGGCCAGCAGTCTGCAACAGTTAAAACCAATGCAAGAGACAACCTGCGGAAAAAAAAGGTGCTCATATCAATAGTCCACTAAAAATCAGCAAAGCTATGTCTGGACAACAGCATGCAAATACGTCAACAGTCCAGATCTTCCAAAGCAGCAGAAGACTGCAAAATTCATAAAGGGCACCCTGTATCCATCCAAGGAAAATAGAAAATAAGATATTAAACACAGCAGCTCTTTCTGAAAATTAAGAAAGTGCAAAAGCTGAATATGTAGCAGCTTAGATACAAAACCGCTACTTTGCAGTAGATCAGTGATAAGCAGGACCACACCACATCTCTGCAATGTAAGAACGGTCATAGCAACATTCATACAAGTTCAAACAGCACTGTAGCATTTCACAACACACTAACTCTGAATCATACTGCTTTCATCTCTGGTGTTCACCATACACAATTCAGACAGAGACAAACAAAAAAGTAATTGAACAAATACAACTCCACTCAAATTATTACAAGAAAAGCTATCTCAGAAAGTTGAATGCAAGCAGATAGCCTAGCATACCCCTACAATCATATTAACCTAAGTTGACCATTATAGACTAGCATACCCCTACAATCATATTAACCTAAGTTGACCATTTTTTTTCTGTAAAGCCAAATGCTGTCACCATAGGTGACTAGAAAGTCATAAATCCAGTCATATCTCTCAACCTCTTAACATAAAAAATCTGGACAAATCCAAAAATAATGGGGGACAAAGCCCCCGAAATAGGGACAAAATTTAAATATTGCTCTTAGAAAGTTGCCAGAATAAAAGGTCTTATGTTACTATACATTTTATAAAGGATATGAAGTCTGAAACTCAAATGTCTGTCATTATTTACTGAATTCATTCCTCACTCATATGCCACAAGAATTAAAAAAGCCACAAATATTATGAGGAACAGACTAAAAATATGAAGCAAAAATCTGGACATTCTATGACAATCTGGAGTGTTTAGCAATATGGACCCAGTGGAATTACAGCTTTTTGAAATTTCACAGATATCAGTATTTCATTAAGCATGCAGACTAGAGTAACTATTTTAGTAGTATTCTGAGTGGCCAGATTTGTGCTTTAATATTGTGTCAGACATTCCATTGTTGAATCTCAATTTTTGCGAAAATAGATATACATTTTCTGTCTGTTTATATAAGTCAATAAGTCAGCAGCATTCTGTTGAGCTGAAACTGTACACGTTAGACTGTAAATATTACTGAAACCTTTTTTTGCAGTGTAAACTTTTATCTGATACTACACAATTTATTTTTCTAAATCAGTTTTAACAAATATTCATTATGTAAGGTATTAAGAGGTTCAGCACCTTACATGGTAACATGGTACTTATATGATGGTGAAAATTCAGAGACATCAAAACATGTGTGGACACTGCATACAGAAATGGAGCAAGAAAGCTAGTGCCAATGTCAAAGACATCTGTATAGGATAGCTGCAGAAACAACATGTTATGGAGCACCAGGAAGTGTGCATGACATTAGCATAAGTCAGTGGCAGCTATACTATGTACCAAATGAGACTTCAGTGTGTGCTATGTCACATTTATGGAGGTACATCAACAGGACACTGTCACAATGCCCCTACAGAACTGCTCTATATGATGTGCAGTCTCTTCAACAAAGAAGCACGCATTTTGGGTGCACAGATGAGCTTAGGATTCTAGATTGTTGCCCATACAGAGCTGCCACTGCTGTTGCAGGATACCAACACAAAAACTGCATGCATGACAATGTATCTATCGATCAATCTATAGATAGATTTATATTTTATATATATATATATATATATATATATATATATATATATATATATATATATATATACACACACACACACACACACACACACACACACACACACACACACACACACACACGGTTCCACTTTGACTCATAGAATGTTCAGAACATCGACGTTCTGATCTTCGAGACCAGAACATCGATGTTCAGAACATCGAAGGTTTAAAGTGGAAGTGCCAGGTAAGTGAAATTGTAGAATTTTGGGTGTGTATGCAGGGCAGCAAGGTGCTCTGCATGTTGTGGTTGTGTGTGTGTGTGCCATCTCAGTGTTGGCATTGCAGGTAGGGTATGGGAAATCTCCCGTTTAGTGTTACTGCATATAGCGGAAAATGGGAGATTTCCCTTACCCCACTGTAGTGCAATCTTGGAGTTGGAATATGAAAGTAGGGGGTGTGGGGGGGGCACAGGGGAGCGAAACCCCCCTGCATAAAATAGCTTTTGTAAGTTTTTTGGTTTTTGTGTGGTTCATTTTGAACCTTTGATGCTCTGGTCTCGATGATCAGAATGTCAATGTTCTGAACATTCGATGATTCAAAATTAATCCATATATATATAAACACACACATACATAAATATATATATATATATATATATATATATATGTGTGTGTGTGTGTGTGTATGTGTATAGATATATAGATATAATGGCAACAAAAAATATAATTGATACAGTTTTTAATATAGGAAGGCACTTGGGTGGGAAAATAGGTCAAAACTGACCAATGAAAATA